>NC_088355.1:11377500-11677500 GCF_036884655.1 Musa acuminata AAA Group | reverse complement strand
CGGACAGGGAATCCTGCCACCAAATGGTCAAGGCGAGCAACCCAAGCGCCTGTCGTAGCTTTTAGTCGAAGAGCGAGCAGCGTTGGCTCGACGAGTGGGTCGCGTCGCTGAGTCCACTCACAAAGGCGTTAGGTGGGACGGCAGGCAACACAGCTAACCCACAAACTACTATGAAAAGTGTTGCTCTTGTTATAGCGAACACAGCGGATCCTGCCACTGTTGATTTTTAAGTTAAGAAAAAGAAAACAAGAATGTACACGTATATCCAAAATGAAAAATATAATTGAGACCCCGATTAATATTAAAGATAAAGTTATGTTTTCATTTTTAAAATATATATTTTTAATTTAAATTAATTATTTATAGTCAAAGTAATGGTTGACTTGAGTAATTGGATCTTGTTTTTTTTTTTTTAGAAAATATATGCTATATCTAAATTTTCATGAGCAAATTCATTTTCTTCCAAACTTTATAGGGATATTTATCTGAATGTCATTTAATATATATTTTTTAAATTTTAAAAATATATTAATATGTTTGTTACTATATCTCTTAGAATGTAATGAGAGATTTCTACCTTCATGTTCACATGATAGTCATAATCAATCTTATTCGACATAATCTATCTACTAGAGGAGAGACGTTTAAGGTCGGATTAGATTGAACAAAAGATTTGATTCAGTTTGATTAAAATAATATAATTTAAATCGAAATCAGTTCAGATCTATATGATTGAATTGGTTCAAAAGCAAATTAATTTGGTTTAATTAATCAATTTTTTTTTTATTTTTTTTAAAAATAATTAATATATATATATATATATATATATATATATATATTTCAAATGAATCAATTGGATTTAATCAATCGATTTAGTTTAATTGAATCAAATCAGAGTTTTGATCAAATTTTATCTATATTCTAAGAAAAATTATATTACAAATATCATTCTAAATATTAAAGACAATTAAACTAATGCACAAGTTGTTCTTTATCTTTTTATTAAAATATAACATAAAGAAATAACGAATTCACGTGTAGTCCTTTGTTCATAATAACGAAAATATATAGTAATACATATAAATCAACAAAAGAGATTATTAATAAAGAATAATGACAAAAAAAAATTATGAGACAAAAAGAAGATCAATAAATTATTGATGTTGGAGTTTTGGGTTGAATTGATATTTTTTTAAATTAAAATCGATTCAATTCGATCTAACCTGATTAATCAAATCGAATAACTGTCTGCTTCTAAGATAATTTATTCGATTCGATTATTTTATTTGATTTGAACTCCCTAACATTCTACCATGTCTATAGTATATCTTAATTTAATATACTTAATCTCCTACTCTACCATGTTAGTGTTAATTCAATAATACACCTACTAGAATTATCCTCTCTATTGTTCTTCTGGGATATCAACATTCATCGTGAACTTTACATGGTCATATATAATTTCTTATGATAATAATAATTGATATAAAGTCCATTCACGAGACAGAGGGTGACTCACCCCATTTCGCTTCCATCCAAAAGCACAATTGTACGATGTCTAAAGTAGAGCACCTAATTCTTTGCAGCTTAAAATTCTCATTAGTGATGATTCGTGTCGATCCAGACTCAAATCCACGAGTACAAGGTTAAGAGACATAAGGGCTACTTGGATTAATTTTGCTAAGTTGGATTCATAATCATAATTATATCATGTTGGAAGATTCATTAATTTACTCTATCATTAAAAAAAGTCAAAATAAATTTAAATAGTCCCGTTAATCGTGTGCTTTCGATAACAAAATATTTATTTTATTTTTTGATCACGATGAATATATATATATATATATATATATAAATGTATATATATATATGTATATATATATATATGTATATATATACATATATATGTATATATATGTATGTATCTATGTATACACTCACATGTTCCCCTAATTATAAGACTCTACGACGTATATTTATCTCTTTCATTTTTCGTCCATACTAATATATATAGGTAGATATATTAATGATTTTTTTATTAAAAAAATTAAATTTGAGAATTTTTCATTAAATGTTTCAACTTCAAAAAAATTTCACGGAATATCCCTGATCACATGAAAAATCATTCTACTCTTATTTTTACTTGACCTACCACTATCATTTTTGTTTGTCATAAGTCTCTTCGTTAGATCCAATAAATTCAATGATATAGACATAATGATTTTTATCGTATTTCGTTGGACCTAATAATAGAGGCATAATATTTATGACCTTGCTTTCATCGTTGGTTCAGTAGGGTCATTTGTTATTGGGCGAATCCGGGATGATCGACGAGGCAAAGACACGATGAAAGACATATTTAAAAAAAAAAAAATTTTAAAATTAAAACGTTATCTGAAAAATTCATAAACGATTTTTTATAATGAAAATTCGCCTAAGATATATATATATATATATATATATATATATATATATATAATATTTATGTCTTAAAGAAAGAAAATATCATGTATGCAAACAATTCAAGAAACATGATAGGGTGGGCTTCTTCTCGCTCCACACATCGAGCCAACAGTGAAGCCCATGGTGGAGATGGCCTTCCTCGTCGCCTCCTCCTCCTCCTCGCCCTCCCGTGTCCTCTCCCCGACCTCCGCCACCCCCAACGGAAATCCCCCGCATTCTCCCCGCCGCAAGCTTCGCCGTTCGCCCGCCAAACCCCTCCTCTCTGATGTTCGACGCGATCTCACCGCCGTCCCTCACCACACCGGTCCCCCCTCCGCCGCCGTTGCTCCCTCCTCATCTTCCACCCGTAACCTCCTCAAGTACTACGCCCGCCTCGCCTCGAACCTAGCCAAGAACGGCAAGCTCCGGGACTTCTTGATGATCGCTGAGAGCGTCCTCACCTCTGACGCGGTCGCCGCCGATTCCCCCCAGTTCGTGGCCCGCATCGATCCCAGGCTAACCGCTCAAGGTATCGCTGCCGTCCTTCGCGACGGGAATCTTGATGAGGTTACCGGTTTCTTGAGCGAAGCGGCGAGGCTTGGGTTCTGCCCCTCTTCGCTCTTTGACGAGCCGGCATTGGAGGCTTTGGGATTGGAGTGCCGGCGGCTCGCGGACAAGGGAAAATTAGAGGAGTGTGTTGAGTTGATGGAAACTCTCGCAGGTGCGAAGTGTTCGTTTCTTTCTTGATTTAAAAGTGCACTTGCTGGAGTGAAATTTCTTCTCATGCGTAGAATAATCTCTGCAACTTGATAATTTACAGAATGTTTAATGCAGCTTTGTATCTATTGTTCTTTAGATGCTGTCTTGTTGAATTCCTTTGTTCTCTTGAAATGTGTCTAGGTTATGGATTCTCTATCAAAGACATCGTAGATCCAGATTATATATTGAGCAAGATTATTCACACTCGTGATCCAGATTTGGCTGTAAGGTGCGGCAATCGTGACATGTTAAACAAAATGAAATTTGACCTTCTCTTTGCAATTTTCACTCACTTGCATATAAATATATATTCCAGCTCCTTGAAACATTTAGTTCCATTACATTTTAGCTTTTGCTCTCATCTTTGAGTCCTAAATACAGGATATTGTGTGATATTGATGTTAAGTTAATAAGATTCGTTTAGTTATTTATTAGAAAGGCAACAATGCTTTAGACTTCAGTTAAATTATTGAGTATATTTTGTGTTTTGGTAGCTGACTTTGAAATGCTACTCTCGATCTCTAGATGAAACAAAGTCAAGCTTTAGTAATCAGTGCAATAGCCCTTTCATTCATGTATGAATTGACTTAAAACAAGTGCATTGTACTATCCTGTGACATAAAAGAGACAAACTCATGAATGACACACGATTTATATAGGCTGCTTAAAGAGGATGTTGTTGCAGTTTCTTTTCATTAATGATTTCAAAAGTTTTTTCATGAGACATTTGTTCAATGATCCTTCTATATAAAAGATCAGCAATTTGATATTTTCATTTCTATACAATCAATTTATATCTAAAGTGGCATTTTCTTCTATGAATCCAGGTTTCCTTACCTAATGTAAGTTCACAAATTCATGTCTCATTCAACTACATTTGGCAGCATGCTACCACCAAATAAAAATGAGATCTGATTCTAACAGTATTTAACCAAGTGTCTACACACTTTATTTTTTAAAAGTTGAATGTTACACCATTTGAGACACAGTAGACAAAATGAAATTTCAATCATGTCTCCAGTCTGTATATGGCCTGACATTACAGATTTCAATTTTCCTCCAATGGGAGTCACCGTTGGACTAGGTTGCCCTAGGATGAAATACACTAAACTAAGATACAACAAAAAAGTTGTAATGTACATCTTTTGCAGTAATTTATTTCATAAAATTTGATAGCTCACAAGAAAAGTACAAGCTAGTAATGGCACCAAATTTATGTAACCTACGGAAGTTTGATTTCTTACATAAGTACGTTGACCGATGAAAAATATCTATGTATATTGTGCACAAAAATGCTTGAGATGTACTAAGGTGCATCGGTCTTGTGGAGTCTAGGCACAAGTCATGAGATGAAGCGCATGTGGTATTAAAGCAAGACACTTAAAATGATAGTTAATGAATATAATTTTTAAAAATAGGATCAAACCAGGGTCGCCATTTCGGGTATCGGACCTATCTTGAAGATTTGTCGGTATGGTGCATACCAATCAATATCGGTGTATCGACATATGGTACATCGGAGCATGTCGATGGGGACTTGGGCGAGTCATGTCTCGATGGCGAGTTAGATCGATATGTATCGCCCGTACCATACTGACTTGGGCGATACAACAAACCTTGAATCAAACTACAATAAGATATGCTTATATCTAATGTTCAATGGTATGTAAATAACCAAACAAATGCAGCCATGCAGGTTGTTGCGAGTTCTCCCTTTCCTTCCTCCTCTCACCAAGCGGAACCACCTCTCATGTCACATTGTTGATGAATTCCTCTGTGATGGCGAAGCGTATCTTGCATTGTTGGTCAATCTTCATTTCCACATATCATGAAGCCATCCACGAGGATATAGGTGTGGATGCAGTGCGTCTCTAGGGCAAGCTTCTTGACCAAGCTCACCGAGATGAGGTTTTTTTAGCACCCGGTGTCAAAAATTGCACTAACGACTTCTTGCTTCACTTGGATTTTTATGGTGAAGAGCTCTTTTTGAACCTTTGGATCGAGAGTCGGACTTAAGTCTATAATCTTCAAACCATAACCATCAGTGATAGACTCGAATTTGAGTGGAAGACCAGTGAAAGTTCAATGGAGTCATTGCCCATGGTGTGGCCGCGGTTCGTCGACTTTGATCATTCTTCAACTACTTCGTTGGAAAGAATTCCAGATGAACCGTCCAAACACTTTTCTTTGGAGTGACCTATAATTTTATAATGTTCACAAAATAGATCACTTCGTTTTGAGGAAGAAGTTCTACCATCTCCAAAATTCTCTTGGGCCTTCTTCATGGGCTTTTTGTTGTAGATGTGATTCTTTCTCTCGATCACTCTCGCCATGTTGCTAGCGACCGAAATATCGTATACTCTGACGATGTATTTCATCATCATCGAGTGATCGCCGAGGGAGATTCTAAATGCCACCGCTAATCGTCAAAACTTGGTGGTGTATTCTTGCATAGACTAGTCTTGACCTTAACGTAAGGAGTGTTATTTCCTTCATCTTTCTTCAAGATATCCCATAGGGTAGAATTCTTGTCATATGAGCTTTTTGAATCGTGTCCATAGCATATCTTCATCGTTGTTGGTTCGAAGATAGGCTTTCCACCAAGCAAGTGCGTGCCTAGTCAACTTGAGTCACGCCAACATCATCCTATCCTTGTTGCTGCAATCATATAGATCAAAGCAAAGATTGAAATATCGTACCGTACCGAAGTTTCGATATTCTCTCGGTACGGTACGGTATTGTATACCGAGTGACGTTGTAGAAAAATGAGGCGAATGTTTCGATGTCACAGAAAAATAAGGGTGACGTTGCCTATATATATATATATATATAATCTTTTATTTATATATATATTTATATATATATATTTATATATAAAAGTTAAAAAAAAAGGTGCGACGTCGCCTCTCTTCTCCTCAGGCGGGGTGAAAACGAGGTGACGTCGCCCAGAAAAATGAGGCGACATCGCCTTTATATATATATATATAATATTTATTTATAAATAAAAAAATCACTCGGTAGCGAGCGGTTCGCCTATCGGTTTACTGTCGGACCGATACGTACCGCCCGTACTGGTTGGTATCATTCGAAACTATATACCTTAGATCAAAGCAAGTTTCGAATTGATCTATCCATGAGTTTAATACCTCAACGTTGATTGAGCCGTTGTAGGAGGGTCTGTTGATGTGAGCCTCGACTTAAAACAGTCGAGTTTGTGCTGCGATGTCCTGTTTGACAACATCTTCTTCGTGGTTGTGTCTTGGATGGAGATGACTCTCTCTCCTTTGCTGCGTCATTCTTTGCTTGGTCGTCCTTCGGGGTAGGGTTGGCTTGGGCTTGCAACAGTAAGGTCAACCAATATTATTTGGATGTTGGCTGTCATCCTGACGGTGGTTTGTGAGCACGACTCGAACTCTAACTCTTGTAGTTCTTTTCCAGAGGCTTTGTATCCTTGCCTTATGGTCACCATCAACATGCAAGGGATCGTTGCTCTGGCATTGTATGGGGTTCGAGTTCGATGATCCGTCGATCGGATACCGCATCTCAGATGAAAGTTTTGATAGAAGAGTTGAACATTTGTTGCAATAAACACAACGTAGAAAGAGGAAATTAATCTACTATTGCTATGAATTTAAAGTGCCTAAAATAGGAAACTAAAGCAAAGAGTTTTCAAGTAACGATTGCTCAGAAGTTCTTGCTCAACAAGCACGGACAGATCACTCTTGGCAGAATGCAGGTTGCTGCCGGTTCTCCCTTTCTGCTGCGTTTTTGTATGTCAAGGATGAAGATGAAGCTGCTGTTCTGCAATGGGTTCTTTATTGCAAAATTTTGTCGCAGGCTGAAAGAGTATCTCTTGGCAGAATCTGTTGCTGTTGGCTTGGGTGTTGCTCTGCTAGGTTCTCCGCTGTTAAGACCTCCTCCTGAGGCTACGACAGAGGGTTAGGAAGATGTTGAAGCCTTCTGCATGCTATATGGGACAAAGATGAGGGCCTGCACTGGTTAGCAGCCCAAAACAGGGACGCTGGTGGCTTGATTCTGGGCAACAATACTTCCACTGCTTTCTCCTCTGGTTCTCTTGACTAGAGCAGGCTCTAGATCAGTTGGTGGTCGAGGGATCTTGTTGGGACAACCTGAGGAAGGATCTTTGGTGGCCATCGACGGAAAGTATCCCTCCTTGCAGTAGAATTCTGCTGCTGTAGGGTGCTAACGGGAGGAAGAATCCTGATTTCTCCTGTGATCTGGCTTCTCACGGGGGGCTGGGGTTTTCTTCCGTGTGTTGAGAAGGCAGCGATCCCATATAGGCTGCGTTTGGAGGAATCCTGACATGATTGGGACTCCTTTGAGATTGGGCAATGGGATGACTCTTGGAGTTGTGCACGGCTCCCTTTCACCCACGCAATCTGCGATCTTAATAGGCCTCGCAGACCTTGAGCCCAAGTCCTTGTTGGACTAGGATTTGGCCATGTGTTGGGCTGATGTGGGGCTGACTTGGATAAGTCACCTCTTGCTTCAACGGCTGAGATTGGACGTGACTTGGATGAGCAGCAATCTGGTTCAATGGTTGAGATTGGGCTTGATCTTTGCTTGATTTGATGGGATCAAATTGGAGTCTGATTGAAACTTCATTTGGGTTGAATTGGAGTTTGGCTCGAAATGTGCTAGATTATCCCTAATCAATGAGGCACAAGATTAAAGCCATGATAGTCCTCGCGCGTACATACATGAAGCAAAAAAGTTTGATTATGATGTACACTTGGAGACATGACATGTCAAAGGCACTTTACCCTCATTCCATATGCTGAATTGAAAGTCTAAGGATGATGATTTTAAGTTAATATGTTTATATTCCTGAAAGAAGAGCTGGAGTGACCTAATAAAGTGTTCAATTTGAATATCTGACTTTTATTGCTCATGAAATACAGATTTCATTAGCTTAGAATCCTATCATTCAGGCTTGTGCGACCTATCTTCCTTAGAGAAGGTCAAAGCCTATGGTCAAACACGATGGAACAAATTTTGATTTAAATGGAGGTAACTTTTGCACATTAAGGTTTTAGAAAATGAAACATTAGAGGCCAAGATATCACAAATAGTTGAAATCCATGGTGGACTTTTGATACACTATCAATACTATATCATATTGATTGTCAAGCCCATTTGCCCTACAAAATAGAAAATGGTACCATCAAACCTAGATGATAAAAGGGTTTTGAAGATTTGTTCAATGTATTTATGGTCATACAAATTAGTCCAACTGTACGTTTGAAATATTCAACAAATGTGATGATATTTTTAAATTCGTAGCCTTGAGAAGATAGATATATGTTGTGCCAATAATACTACACTGTGGTATATACTCATCTGAAATTTGGTGCGCTTTCTGCAAAGTTTACTGTTGCTGGTCTTGTATGCTTAACTGCTCATTTGTATACAAACTGTAACACTAACTGTTGTCATCATGTTTAATTTTTTATCTACAGTTGCTGCTTTTGTAGAGCAACTTTGATCATTTGAATTCGAGTTTTCTAAGTTAGACCATAGTTGCTATTTAATAGTGTAGTATATGGTTTTTCAGGTATGCAAGTGTTTTTTCACATTCCCAACTTTTGTTCTGCTCTATATTAGAGGAATTCGGAAAGAAGCATGACATTGGTTCTGCTATAAAAGCTTTTGAAATTTTCAAAGCAAAGTCAGGTGGTATGAACATGTTTGCTTGGCGAGCTATGATTGACGTTTGTGGTCTTTGTGGGGACTGCTTGAAATCTAGAAGTATATTCGAGGTAACTGCTTCAAGTTTTTGCATTCCAAGATAGGTTATCTTGGTTCGTGTCCACATAAATATGCATTTAAAATTTTGAGTAAAATAACTTGTGAACAAGAAAGCTGTCACTAATTATTAGGAGGCATGCCATCATACTCTTCTTGCATGTTCTAGTTGTTGACTTTTTCTACAAGTGGCTAATCTTGCACTTGATGGTCCAGATTTATATACATTTATATGTAGCTTATGGCATATAGTTGGATTCTGTAATCATCGTGTTGCACTATGGATGCAATCCTGCGCTTCTGCACAATATATTGAATTCAAATTGTAGGGAGCTAACTGTTGAGTAGACTAGAATCCACTTACTATATTGTGCTTGTAGTTAGTTGCATATTTGTGTTTTACTACTTGTGTGGATATCTGAATTGGAAGAAGGCAAACAAGTAAATAAGTCATGACATGTTTTGCCTCGATATTTTATTTTCAGAATATCCTTATTATTAATGATTCATAAAATTATATCAACCAGCTACATGTACCCATTGAATGAGCATCAAGCTGGGGGCTGCGTTTGGTCATGCTGAGATTCCAGTTTATGTTCAGAATTTGTGTCTGGTTTCTAAATCTTAAGTCTTCTTGCTTTCTTTTTTGCCTCGGACGAATTGTACCTCCTCTCTGGATGGGTGTGATTTTTCATATTCTTATGGCACTTGACCTTGCCGATACTGGATTAAAAGATCTTAAAACTGTAAAGGCTGTAAAATCTAATGTGCCTTCATAATGTTGAAGTAATGACCCTTTATCAATTTGATTAATGCTGACTCCTTTTCGTTGGCAATACCTATAATATCTGAGCTTGTGCATTTTCTTTATCAGGTGGATTTTGGATCAATGCCATTTACATCTTGCAATCCAAGTGGTGTTCACTTGTTTTATTAGTTTAATTCTTCATTTTGTACCACGACGAACTTCTTTTGTTGGATTAACATTTTAAAAAATGTTGACTGATTTGTTATTGCCATAACATTATGACTCAATGGTCTTGATGAATAACTAATACTTGATCCATATAAATAGAATCAAGGTTTTTAATTTCGAATAATATCGCTCGTACCAAGCAGTACGTATCGATCTGCTAGTAGACCGGTACACGGATTGCTCGCTATCGGGTGGTACCATCGATTGGGGCTGTTTCCACCTCAGGTTGTCACGGACTTAGATGAAATTGCTTAAGTCGTGAGGCACCCTTGCAGCAAAGTTACAGGCTTAGCTGGAGTTGCCTAAGTCGTGAAGCACCCTTACGCCAACTCCTTGGACTTATTTGGGATTGCCTAAGTCATTAGGCGCTAGTGTGACATATGCATCCACAAAGGGTCAGCCTAGTTGTAACCTCGTACAGGTCTCGAAGGACCTGTAAAACAGAAAGTTGATTTGATTGAAAACGAGCGATGGACAAGTCCCGATGTCTCGCGAAGCGGGAAACTTTACAAGCAATTCGGTGAGCACCTTGAGTGCAAGAGAGAAAAGAGAGGAAGGAGAAAACAAAGACTTTAGAAGGTAGAACGAATAGTTACAAGTCCACAAACAACTGCTCATCGGGTGCCGGATGCGAAAGCAAGTTCCCATCAAATTAACGTGCGAACTTACGAAGATTATTTAACGCTCGACACTATATCGAAGCCCCATCCCCCATGGTGCCACCCAGGGGGTTCTAGGGTGCTGAGATAGATGACGTTTTGCGTGCAGCTATGATCTGTAGAAAATAGGCCGTGGCACGCGAAAACGGAACCATTTTGGGGCAGTTTTGCCCAGTGTAGCGAGCGGTCGTACTGTAGCACTACAACCTGTTCGAACATGCATTTTTACAAGCAAAAACACACAAAACTAAGACAAAACATGTTGCCAAGCATCTGTACATGTATGCAAAAGCGACGAACGGTTCGTTGAACGATGTTGTTGCGGGTGTACGATGACCGTTCGTGACAAGGCGGTGATCGAGGGAGAAGAAAGAAGAGAAGGGTGTTAGTAACCGAGGGAAGAAAGAAAAGGGAGAAGAAGAGAACGTGGAGTTGGCGCCGCTCTCCCTTCTCGTTTGTCGGTGACTTCTCCTCATTTGCACGGGAAGAATCCTCGGCGTCGCGGGGAGAAGAGCAGTGATGTCGCCTTGGCGACGTCGCAGAAATCGTTTCTCTGTGGCATTGCCTTGGTGATGTCACAGAAAATGATATATATATATATATATATATATATATATATATATATATATATATATATTCGAGCGAATCTCGAAACTCTGATACGGTACGAAATTTCAATCATCGAATATAATAACAATATTTTATGCAACATCATGTGTATGATATAAGCAATTGCTTAGCATGAATCATGATTACATCAGACAGTAATATAATTTTTTAATGAACAATGTATAGTACTCTTTTAACTGGTTTTATTTTTTATTTTTTCTGGTTATACTTTTAGGTTGCTTATATTATTCTGTAATGGTCTTGAAAGTTCTGAAATCTAAACAAATTTCATTACAATTTGTTCATTGTTGTACTTTGTTATTGTTGTAATATTTCTGGTCTTCAATCTTGAGATGCTACAATCGTACTTTATAAATTACTATATTCTGTTTCTGTTCTATCCGAAAAACACAGTTTATCGTTTATACTTGGTTCCTATCAAGTTTGCTTTGTGGGCTACTTCCTTTCTTCTGTTTGGATAGTGTCTTTGTAACATATTTGATGAATCCTGTTGGGTTGCTAGGATAAGCAGGCTAGAAATGGGCTGGTCCATCAAAGAATGTTCTCTTAATATGTTATGGCATTTTCAGGGAACTTATAGATTTATAAATATCAGAAGAATTTATTCCATGAAATTGTCGACAGAAGACAATATCATTTGACATTTCTGTAACAGTGTGACCTATGATTTTTTCAAATAAAAAGAGATTTTTGGAGATATTTATCCACCTAGAGATAGATACTTGTTAGATAGTTTTTCTATTGATGCATACAAAGGAAAGCATATTGCAGGCTCATGCTAGGATTGCTATTTGTCCTTTTATTGTTCTGACATCTAGATATATTTATTGTAAGTTGCATATCTCTATTCAACTACGGATATTTATTTGGAGATTTGTTGGTCAAATTGTCAATATATGTTATTTTTCTGTATGTGATATTAACTATTTGTTTGCATGCGGTTATATTGATGCAGGAGTTGCTTGCTCAGAATATAACTCCAAATGTATATGTTTTCAACAGCCTTATGAATGCGAATGCCCATGATATGAGCTACACCTTTGGTGTTTACAAGCATATGCAAGTAATGCCATCTCATACCTTATGTTGCTGTTAATTGGTAGGTTGTTTATTCTTATTATACTGATATGACAAGTGATTTGACACCTTCCATTTTTGTTTATCGTTTACACTTTACACTTCTCTTAAGCTGGTAAGCGTGATTCAAATTGCTTGACAATATATGAACATGTTTTAAAGCTTGTCATAAGCTGTTAAACACTTTTAGATCGCCTTGTAATATATTTTTATTGTGATAGCTTGTTATCTTTTTTCTCGTAGACACTGAGGTTCTTTTATTTTCTATGTCTTTGAGCTATTACCGTACTTCAAAGTTCATGCTTCAGAAGCTTTTCAATACCTCATGGTGATATAGCTATAATTTTTCATAGTAATATTTTTGGTACATTGACTAATTTTGGCTTACATATCTGCAAATATCCAGAATCTAGGAGTCACTGCAGATGTAACATCTTACAACATACTTTTGAAGGCATGCTGTAATGCCAAAAGGGTTGATTTGGCTCAAAACATATATGGGGAAATAAGATACATGGCATCGAAGGGAGCGCTTAAGTTGGACGTCTTCACATATACTACAATGATAAAAGTTAGTGGGAGTGTCTTGATGGTTTTTAAGGGGCTACAACTTTCAGTATGCTTTCATACCATTTTTCCCCCCTTTAGGATATGATTAATTTTATCACTTTTCTTTTGATTCTAGGTCTTTGCAGATGCAAAAATGTGGCAGATGGCTTTGAGCATAAAGGAAAACATGCTGTCTGCCAATGTTAATCCAAATATAGTTACTTGGTCATCGTTGCTGAGTGCTTGTGCCAATTCTGGTCTTGTTGATCGTGCCATTCAGCTATTTGAGGAAATGCTTATGACTGGCTGTGAACCTAATGCTCAGTGTTGCAACATTCTTCTTCATGCTTGTGTTGAGTCATGCCAATATGATAGAGCCTTTCGGTTATTTTATGCATGGAAAGAAACTGGATTCCAGATTCCTTTTTCTACCAAAGACATGAAATGTGATTTTAGGGATGTTAGCTTAGCAATTAAAAGTAGGGATGAATATACTTCATATGAATCATCAGTGCAAGACACAAAACCTTATCATGTGGCCACAGTGGTTCCCTTCAGACCAACAGTTTTCACTTTTAATATTTTGATGAAGGCTTGTGGTACTGATTACTACCGTGCAAAAGCTTTGATGGATGAGATGAAGACAATGGGCCTTACTCCTAACCACATAAGCTGGTCTACCCTCATTGGTATATATGGAGCTGCCCAAAATATTAAAGGGGCTATGCAGGTTAGTTTTAACTTACATATGTTGTTTGTTGCTTATTATTTCTTGTGATAGTGGTATCTTCTGCAGAATGTTATATATTGCAGTCTGCAATCCTGGTTCTTGTACTTTTATTTGTCTCATATTCTTACTATACATTAGCTCATTTTTTGTCTTATAACCTTGTAATATATTTAAGCTATTGTTATAATTACCTGACTCTTTTAGATATGCACTATTCCAAGTTTCATGTTATCAGTCCAGAGCTGTATGGTGCTTCAGAATTTTAGTTCTTGTTAATGCCAATAACAAATATTTTAATCCTGGTCAACAACCAGAAGACTTATGAATTCCATATAATATATGTTTCAATGGCAACTTTATTAGTGCTTTCTTTGACCCTCCTCTTTGCCATCTATTTAAATCTGGTCTTTGTTAATATTTTTTTAAGGGATGTTTCTACTTCAGGTGACTGTGTTCAAACAGGGGTTATTTGTCTTCAATTTTAGATGTCTGTGAGAGTGAATTCATCATTTGAAGTTACAACACTTTGATTACTTAAGAAAACAATTGTATCTCTATTGCAATTACATCTAAA
Source organism: Musa acuminata AAA Group (assembly GCF_036884655.1). Lineage (NCBI taxonomy): Eukaryota > Viridiplantae > Streptophyta > Magnoliopsida > Zingiberales > Musaceae > Musa > Musa acuminata. The sequence goes on along the minus strand of NC_088355.1, from coordinate 11,663,338 downwards.
GCTTTCGGAAACTTGAGGTGTTGGATGTATCCTTCCAAGCTCCCTTGTGGGACATTCCTTTAAGTTGTTGTTTGTCCCCTAAGCTCTTCAAGGGATATCTGGAAGGTCCAGGATATAAAACCAAAAGGTTGGTTCCCGAGACCATTGATTTAAATCGTGCACTGAGAGAGAGGGCAAGGAAATTGTGAGGGCTGAAGATGATGATATGCACTAAGAAGTGTGTGGGAGAGATGTCTCACCCATAATTTATTCCCTAAGTATTTATATGATTAATCACAATGACTACTCCTAGGAGTCCTAGTTACATTTTTCTTGAATGAATTGATTAATACTTTTACTAACCTACTCTCCTATTCGCCTGTCATACCTCCCTTGCTGCTGAATGCAACAATGGCTCCACAATGGAACCCACATGGGCAGAGCAGGTGAGCAGGCAGGCTAACAAGGGGTAGGTAAAGTATTTTGTGCGAATCCAATATTATTTAATCAATCCTCTATTAATTGTTTATGTTCCATATTTCTAATTTTTCAGATTTTAATATAGTAATACTATTAGCTTATTTTGTTTTATTTCTAATATATAAAGCAGCCTGCTTAAGAGAGTAATTTTGAAAGATAGAATTTTCTGTTTCCTATTGTAATTAGTATCATGCAAATATTTTGGTAGAAGATTGATTTTTAAACTAGATTCAGGATATGAAGAGCTTTATTCACACCATGAGGTACACTGTTTGGGTCAGTTAAATGGAAGAATAATATGGACACTCATATACATACATAACTATACGTCCAACATGAACAGCCCCAAGCAACCTACATCCGAAGTGCATGCCATATATTCAATATGCACATTTTCTCTGAATAACAACATCACTTATAGTCTTGGTGAACTTCTCCACAAGATCATTCTCCTAAAAAGAGGAAAAATGTGGAACATAAAAATCATGCTATTTACTTTTTCACTATGTATAAGTTTTTGCTTACTATGAGAGTTGACCACAATGGTAAGAATACTGTTTCTCATGTGTTAATGTTTGTTGGGCTCACTAAAAGTCTCCTATTGCTTTGCTTTCATATAGGTGCTTTGGGTTATCCAGCAGTGGAAGTTTTTAGAAATTTTAAATGGTAAAAGATAATGAAACAACTAAGGTTACCAATTCCAGCTCCAAGGCTTAGTCGCAATGACTATTTCAGTACACATCTGGACATAGCTTTACTTGTAATGAGGGACTTCATATTGTATCACATTTTCTTCTTGATTAACATATAGACATACTTTAAATGTTGTGAGGGTTACCTTTATGGCATGCCATGTGCTTGCCCATACATATATCTAATGTTTTACCTTTTCTTAATTTTGCCAAAAAAGAACCGAGTCCACTCTGTAAATTTTGTTTGTATTTAAATAGTTCGCTCTTCTTGTTATCTTTACTTTTGATGAATATTTTTCAGAATCCTACTATCTGTATTTTTGAACTCCTTTTTTGTTTACATGTTTTGTTTTTTCTTATGTTACACAGGCATTTAGAGCTTTACGAGATGTAGGTATAAAACTTGATGTTGTTGCGTATACTACAGCCATCAAGGTTGGTTATTGATAAGTGCTCAAATATGTCATATTTCTAGATGCACCATAGTAATATTAGTAATTTCTGATGTCTTTTTTTATGCTTGCCCTGTTTTTCTTTGCTTTGAGATTTGTTGGTTTAGTGTAATTATTCATGCTTGGCAAGTAGATTTAGTTCAAACTTTAAAGTTCCAAAACATTAGTCCTGACGTTTGCCTATTGGAATAAAAAGAAATAACTTTGACATGTGATTTACTTCAACTATTTCCTGGATTCGAAGGCAGAGATAGCCACAAATTGTTCAATGAAACAGATACTCTTGTTGGTTTCTGTTATTGTTTATTGTGGCAAAGGTAATGCACCTTGCGTGATGTACAAAATCAATATACAATGAATTAAAATTACCATCATTTTGCATGAAGGATGAAGGATTAAATCAATATTCATAATCAGGAAAAACACATTTCTTGTGGAAAAGTTTCTTAAGGTCCAAAGTGGGCTGCTGCTTGTACCAAACTAATGCATCATCATTTCCTTGGAGTTGATCTTGTACATTTGGTCTTTGGAAAGGACTCTCCAATATTCAACTTGGTTATAGAGAGCTGTCACTGTATTTAATAGCAGTTGAGTTTTTAGTTGCTGTAGGCAATTTCTTATACTTTTGTGGTTTGTAGGAATTTGATTCTTATTTGTTTTAGTTTATGGAAATATTGAACATCAGCTAGAGTTCATCAGTTTTGATATGCCCTCCTTGTTATTGCAGAACTGCAATTCTTGGTTAGATAGTACAATTGCTTTTGCTCTTTTATTTTGGCTGTATGATGCTGTTGATGGTCGTATTGACAGATTGGTTTAACTATGGCATATGTTAGTGTGTTGTTGACTTTCTATGCAACATAAGGTGCAAGCATTAAAAATTATGCCAGTGACCGGCACAGGTTTGATACACAAAATTACAGTCCTTGACACAAGCATTTAAAATATGAGCAGTTCCTCACTCTCTTATGCCTAGTAGAAGATGACAAATTATGTTGAATGAAACTGATTGAAGAATGCACTTTTCATGCCATAAACATATTGATTTATCAAAACATATTTTAGAGTTACAACTGAGTCTTAATATGCTTAATATATCTAACGCATGTCTGTTGGAAAACTTCTAGGAGCTAATAATTGAAGCTTTTCATTCGCAGGCGTGTGTTGAGAACAATAATTTGAAAGTGGCGTATTCTTTGTTTGAAGAGATGAAAAGATATCAAATAAGACCAAACTGGGTAAGCTTTTATTATTGTCTGATAATAGGATTGCTTGTATGAAGTAACTATAGAATATTCTCATTATTAAGGTGAGGTAGTTTTATGTTTTCTTCTACCTTTCAGACTACACTAGGTGAGTTTTCATCTATAGTTTTCTGTATGTTGCATTTTGGCTTTTTTACTGGACAGTGACTGAATCAGATATGTTATATCAAGTTAGTATGATCATTCAGCCTAGATGGTATCATTTCCCTGATATGATGAACCTCGATGGGTTTGTTACCTATGTCTGGCCACTGATTTTATGAAGAATATCTGATTGGCAAAGTTGTGAAACACAAAAGGACAAGTAATACAACTTTAATTTAACTGTCTGATGGGATTGTTTGAGGATGGATTTAATTTCCTATTTGTACAGCATGTCCGCATGGCCATTTCAACACTCTTTCCAAGTCTTTAGCAGTATGAGGACTACCACTAAGGTAGCTCTCTTCCTGCCTTTCTGTTAATATTCTAGCAAATCCTCTCTTGTCTAAGTTTTGCCTTTGCATGTAAGTCAGGACCAGCTTTATATTGTTGGTGTCATATTTACTGAGAGCCTGTTGTAGAATCTTATCAACTCATTTATAAGGTCTTTTTGCTCTTTTAGTTTTGCCATTAAGCAATTCTATAGTGACAGTAAAAGCTTATAAGCTTCAGATGGTTATGTTGATCCGAGATCTCAGATATCCACTGTTTCATATGTTAGATACTGTTCCCCTTATGTCTGTTATCCTTGGGTACTAAGATTTTAGTCTGAAGATTTTGTTTAACTTTAAACAATATCACAGGGCAAGTAGTTCTTTCGCTGGTAACTTCTACTTTATTGTTATAAGCATCAAAGTAATTCATATTCCAGTTAAATCATGCTTCTAATATGGAGATTCTCATCTGTAAACTTGTGAGCTTACATAGTTCAAGATTGACAGTTATAACATTTGTAATTTAAATTGGTTAATTTATTTGATTAGTTAACTTCAGCCGTGGGAGAAATTAAGGATGCCATAGTTTTAAATTCAAGACAATCTTTTCGCTTGTCATATAATAAATATAGTCAGAATTGCCATAGTCTTCACTTTCTTTGTTCTTTTTGTAGGACAATTACAAATTTGTTAATGTTCCTTTTAGAAGTATGTCATAGTGTTATGGTGAAATTTTTTTCACTTGTGATATGATAAATTCATAGTCACAGTCACTGTTAGTCTTATTTTTCTTTATTCTTTTTGTAGGAGGATTGAAATTTTGTTAAATGTTAGAAATTACTATTTCAGCTGAGTTATGATCCTTATAGAAGTCTGACATTCAGTGATGCTGGCATTTCAGGTGACATATAATACTCTTTTGAGAGCTCGTAACAAATATGGATCTTTACATGAAGTTCAACAATGTCTTGGGATATATCAAGAAATGCGAAAAGCTGGGTATGGATAAGGAATTTAGCACTATTGTGAGATTTCCTTTTTATCAGACATGTCTTCAGTGATCTGTTATTTTTTGGAAGTAGTCATTATTTGTCCAAGTTTGTAATGAACACTTACGCTTAGTCCTGAAAGTGCCATGTATGCATTATCTCGCATGAAAATTTTCAACACGTTCAATTTCACCTACCTAGCCTTTATCGGTCCACAGCTTTAGGTTGGCTTTGAGCTAGTAGATAATGTGTTGATTGTTGATTACATATTTTTGGGCTAACATATTCTATAGTGTGAAGTATCAGTGTGACATGTGCCTTATTTGTCTAAGCAACTAGTTGAAACCCCTAGGATTTTATATTTCTACAAGCAATGAGATAGAGAACCCTCTGGATAAGTCAGGGATTAGGGGCTATATGAGTTTTCCCTCTTTTCTATCTCTAAGGAGTTTTCAGTCCATTTAATTTCATCTCTATTTCTTTACACCAAGGCAAAGATTAATTTATCACATATCTCGGCCATGCCAGTAAGTAACACGTGTATTGATCATATTGCTTTAGTCAGACTCAATATTGCATTATATCGTGTTGGCCAATAAAGTTGTGTAAACAAATTGGAATACAGTGTGTTTTATGCTTATCAAGGTGGTTGAACTAATTAGATCTTTTCTATGTGCCTATAAAACATAAACAGAATAATTGTGGATGGTTAGAATAATTCTGTTGGTTCTTATCCAATATGCAGGTACCGATCCAATGACTATTATCTAAAGGAATTGATCGAAGAATGGTGTGAAGGAGTATTGTGCAGCAAAGATCAAAGCCACAACGTGCTTGGATCTGACAATTATAGTGAAGCCAACTCGAGAAAGCCATATAATTTGCTTCTTGAGAAGGTAGCAATACACTTGCAAAGAGATGGTGGTGACAGTCAAGCTATTGATATTCGGGGGCTCACAAAGGTACTTCTATATACATTGCAAATTGATGAGGATTATCTAGTGCTGATTAAACTATTTGCAATGAAGTCTTTATTTATCAAGTTTTCTGTGTTATCAAAGCAGAAAAATGAAAAGACAATATGATTACAGTTCAAGGTTGATTATAATTGTAAAGTACCATAAATAATCTTAACATTGCAGTTGTTGTCAAATCATCATGTAAGCAAAATCTCATTCATTCTGGGATATTGCATGTTGTTAGGTTTTACTACTTGTTTCATCATATGCATTTCATATTTGCCTGTGAAAATCAGGGATCTGATTGTATTTTATTACTTGAATCCATTTATTCAATGATGATAAACATAACATTCATCAAAAGATAAAAGGGGGCAAACCTAGCCTTGCTTCTGCTCGATCCAGAATTATCTGTCATCTTTTGGTGAGATTTTATTGAGTTATGATCTGACTACCTTCCAGTCTTCATACTGGACATCTATATTTGAGGGGCCTTAACACTGTATCACTGCTTCATGAACTTGATCAAATAATTTTTCAGTAGTTAGGTATCTTAATTCCCGCTTCCATTTATTGTTGCTACAATCAACCATTCACTAGTATTATTGTTATTACCATGATTTCTGATGCATTTCCATAACATGCTGGCAGGTTGAAGCACGAATTGTTGTTCTTTCAGTTCTGCAGATGATCAAGGAGAACTACATGCTAGGTAAAGGATTATACGGTAGAAGTTGCCACCATTGCTGTTTGAGAAAAATTTTAACATATTAGCCTTACATAAGCATCAATCAATGAACAACATGAGCTCATGCGAGATGCTTTTAAAATGTATTTTAAAATTCTATTCTGCCTAGTTGTGTCAAGTGTCAACATCTAGTGGCCATGGCTCCAGTTCCATGTCAATATCCTCCAGATGTGTATCCACAGAAGTATTCCAGTTCTACATTAAAAACTAGCTAATTCGACTGAAATATTCCACTTCTGCTGCATTGTCACCCAATTCCCGAGTAGCTTGCTAGTGTAGCTAATTCTGGCCATTCATATTACCTTGAACAGCTTCAGCTTACAATTGCCGACAGAAGTATTCCAGTTCTATCTTGCATTACAATTGGCGTCCAAGTACCCTATACATGTCTAGTCAAAGCTTTATTATACGATACAGTGATACACCTTTCTAAGCAAAATAACAAATTTCTTGGTGTACTTGTACAGGAAAATCAATTGAAGATGATATGATCATCACTACTGAAATCAGCAAAGAGATGATGAACTCAACTGGCCACGAAGTTGATGTGCGACAAAGTATAACCCAAGTATTGCAGGATGAATTGGGCCTTGACGTTAGGACCAGATATGGCCCACCTGACCATCTCTTATGCAACCCCTTGATTCTTCCTCCAGATTCAAATCTCCAGGCCAGGAGGCCACAGGATTTAGGAGTGATAAAGGTCACAAGGGAGTCGCTTCTTTGTTGGTTACAGAAAAGAGGCAGGCGCTCCGAGGCGGATTGCTAACTTCTTTTTATTCTTTGCATGTTCTATTCAATTGTGGTGCTACATAATACTAAGATGTAATAGCTTGCTCTTTGATAAAAATGTTACACTCATACATACAGTTTTTAAATGTATATGTATTTAAACCGGAATTCTTTGATCTTTTTGGCAGAACTCTTTGCTTGGTGTGTGTGTGCGCACAAACTGTTATCTCAAGTTAGTGCTGTCAGCATCCCAAAAGAATCAAGCATTTGCTTCAGAAAATAATAACGCAGAAAAAGAAAAAACAGTTATGGGAGGTTGACTGGATAGCAGATTTGTATAGCCAACCGGGAAAAAGGTGAGTCAGGGGCTACTCTTGTTCTTAATCGCGTATGGATATTTTGGTTGGTAATACATAAATTCTTCATATGAAGGTCTTTTTGATAGTGTTTGTTTAAGAACTAGTGACAGTATCGTATGGCTTCTCATAAATAAATGACAAAAAGAAGAAGAAGAAGAAGAAGATACCATAATGTTGTTTTTAGGTGGTGTTTGCGAAAACACGTATGTTGTGGACCGGGAAATAGTAGAATAAAAGAAGCCAGTGATTGAAAACATTGTTCGAAGGGTAAATGAGCGACTTTACGGCACAGGCAAAGAGGCCATCTTGCTTCTGCTACTTTACGGCACTTAAATTATTCAGATGGTAAAGAAGTATGTCTCACTGCCGCATGAGACTTGTACTGTGGTTTTTGTGGATTCTTCGTATAGGATGGATGCAGAATCTAAGAATCAACCATGCGTTTTTAGATATCCTAAAATCCGGAGGTCGAAGACAGAGCAGAGAGCAGAGAGGCAGAGAGCAGAGAGGGAGGGATGGCATTAAAGACAGCTAAACGTCATCGCACTGTGCTCACGTGAGCACCGGTCTCCAGCAGCCCCCCTCACGAGCGTCCACCCGTTCACCTGCTTGCGGCGTTCTCCTGTCGCAGCGAACCCCTCCTCGCCCCGCTCCCATCCATGAAACCCATGACCTTAGTGTGTCGTAACTGCCGCAGGTGGCAGAGCAGGCAAGGGAGAGGGGAGCGCAAAGGACAACCCCAGCAATTAAGAGCAGGAGAGCTCAAAGGCCTGCAGAAGAAAGGAAACTAACTGTTCTCGGCCTTCCTTAATAATCTCCATGCGTTTGCTGCCTTTGGCATGAAGCTTTTGCAGAACGAGATGCTGGAGTTAAATGGCCAATGCAGGTAACCAAACCCTTTCCTCTTCCATCCTTATCTCTCCACGATGACTGCTATTTTCGTACCTTTGTTGTCTGATCTTAGCAGAGATGATGGAGATATCACAACAGATAGACAAACAGGATGTTGGGTCGAGGATCGTGGACAGTCTGAGAGGGAGGCTGCTAGCAGAGAGAGTGGCCACCAAGGCGGCCAAGGAGGAAGCTGAGAACCTGGCCAAAAGGGTATGTGCTCTTCTCTTTTCTACGCCATCATCATCACCAAGTAACAGAGAGAAGCGTTCCATCTGAGCTCATTTTGTGTGCTTGGTTTTGAGCAGCTGGAGGAGTTAGAGAGGGAGCTGGCTGAGGAGATCAGGTGCAGAAGAAGAGCTGAAAAGAGGCTGAAGCATGCTCTGAAGAAGTTGGAGTCACTTAAGCTCGCGAAAGAGAGAAGCTGCTCTTCCTCACAATGCTCGGCCACGGTGAATTCGGGACAATGTGGGCCATCGGAAGAGGTGGAAGGGATGGCAGGTGATGAAGGGAGATGCAGTCTGGTGGGGACTGTGCAGGAGGACCATGTTGAGGATGAACCCGAGTTCAGGTCTCAGGAATCGTCTACTGATGCTTCAAGGTATGTATGTTTGCAACTTATATGTCTTCTGTCACAGATCATTGTGTTTTTTTTTGTGATGATCACACACAAAATAATGACACTTACACCTATTTTGCTAACACAAAATAAAAAAGACTTACAACATGGTCTCTATAATTAGATCCCTTTTAATTCTCTTTGATGTTTGATAATTTTTCTACACAGATAATTTTTTCTGGATTTTCACTCATTCTTTCCGGTTTAATTGTTGAGTAGCAGCAATCAAGAACACCAAAACCCTAAAAAGGGGAAAAAGAAAAAGACAAGATTGGTGCTCAGATACTAGCTAATCAAAAGACAGATAAATAAATAAATAAAAATGCATGTGAAATCATCCAACTGGTGTTCCATGGTTTAAGCTTCTTGATGCCAACCTCTTGTATCTCGAAAGCAGGACATCTTGTGGTGACAACAAGAAAGGGACATCAATGGACGAAGGTAGCAAGGAAGAGAGAATGCTGGCTCTCATTCGAGGATGTAGACAACCAGAGTCAGAGGCACCCAAATTGCAGAACAAGGAGGATGTGCATCATGTTCTTGCTGCTCTGAGAAATGTTAAAGAGCTGCTACTGTTCTCTCTGGGGAGCAAAGCTAATGTTTACTCTCCAGAACAGCTCTTGGCTGGTCAGAGAGACTCTTATCAATGACTTAATTCAAATCTATATTGGTATTATGGTTTACATATATGTATGTATACATGTTATAGATTTCCAATATATTGCTCAAGAATGATGGATCAGGTCTCCTCGTGATATGCCAAGTATTTTTTATCATTGCCATTCCATGTAGAATTTTAAGGCAATACATAAAATATGATCTAATTTATATTTTTAACATTCATATCAATATATATATATATTTTTTACAGTTTATTAGCAGTGATGGAAATGCAAGGGGCACTCATAAAAGTCATGGAACTTCGAAGACTAAAGTTGACTTTCTTCACCAGGTAAAATGGCACACCACACTGCAGCTCAGAGATTTGGAGAAACAAGATAGCCTTGCATGTCAACCACAAAGCTTTGCAACAGAAGTTTCATCATGGCTACCTATTTATTCATAAGGTGAGTATTAATGCTTAGTCTCTTTGTAGTTAGAAATGATTGATGTTTTTAACCTTATTATTCAGAACAAATCATCAACCTAAGTGTCATCATACTTGAAAGTTTCCTAAACCGTTCAAAAAATTACTGCAAGTTATTTATCCCCTTCTGTGGTCCAAAATTGGCACACTTGACATAATGAGACACCATTGGAAATCACCCTTTCGTGATGATACATTTGTCATCTTTGTAATTTCTGGACCCCACTCTGTTAGGTAAATAGTTCTACCATAGTCTCTCAGTGTCAACTCTTGAGGAACAAGTTCCTCCAAGAAACATGCCTACAGATTTTAACACTGATGCAAAGAGATTCTCTTACCGGCTTTGGTTCATCAGAAACATTAAGCATTTACCGAAGAAGATTTATATAGCTTGATCATCTATAATATTAAAGAAAATAAATGTTCCTAAGAGATAGGTTTTAAATACTATTTGGATCAATCCATACGATAGTGTTAAAACATATAGCTCGATACTGATGTAGAGACAGTTTAATTTTTTCTTTTATCAGTGATACTAAACTGCATAAGTCAAAATATCATGGACAACAACAAAATCATTCTAGGCTAATGGCAAACATGTAACCCAACTGATTCAGCTGCAGGATATAATGACGAATGAATCTTATTATGTTGCTATTTAATTCGGTAGGGTGGTTATATTCAGCTTCAAAAATCCTTGTTCATGGACTTTTGATTTTTGTCTCAATATTTGATTCCAAATGACAGACCAGAAACACTAATACTTAATAATACTGTATTCACCATACAAGCGTTCAACCCAAGGCTGTGTTTCTAAGTATCCATGATTAACTGGCAAGCCAATTACTCTGACGAGTAGAATCCATGTTCAAACAACCTTCTTTGCAACTACAGTCAGGTTAAGAACAAGCTTTGCAAGTCTGCCAATATTTGAGTTCCTAATCACGTTAGTTAGAATCATACTTAAATACATTAAAAAAGAGGCCCATTGGTGATATCAAAATCTTCTTCAACATAGTTTGTGCCACTCTTTCAATATGCTGCATTCCCGATTACCAACCACCAAAGCTCTGGCAGATACAAGAATATAAAATAGATACGGGGGCCTGTCAAACAAGATTAACCAAGAAGTGACCAATTAACTTATGATGCTAAAGAATAGAGGGCACCCACGGGGCTCCTACCAATGTAAGTCTAGGGAGGGTCATTGGACGCAATCTCAACCATGCATAATATACATATGGAGGAAGCTAATTGGAGAAGGGATTGCAACGGTAACTTACATGAAAACCTCTATATCATAAGAGCTCCGTCAAGCGTGAGCTACTGTTGTTGCCTTCTGGTTTCAGTAAATAAAAATAGAAGTAAAAACTTAAGAAAATTGACCATGATTCTCTGGCATCCAGAATGATACTGAGCTACAAAAAACCTACCAGATCATAGTTGGATTGGCTGCCAACTTGAGGTGAGCCTTGTGAAAACCTGAAATGAAAATATAGAGAAGTACAATCAGCTCAGCTACTGCTGGTGCGAGAAGAGAAACAAGTTCCTGATTTATTATGCTATTGAGGTTAAATCGACCTTTGATAAATGTAAATATAGCCTCCTCCAGAAGCAGACAAGTTAGGATGGGAAGCTTATGCATACATACATGAAACCAAGATATGAAACATATTTAGTTACATTGTCTCTAATCCTCTTTTATGAAGATCAAATGGTTTCTGAAAATTTGGACATCGTAACTTTCTACTTCCAGAAGTTTCTGTGATGAAAACCAGTGACCCGTAAGATCAGGCTCAAGACCTTTAAGAATTTGAGCCCTTTTTTTCAGACATTTAAATTTAAGTTAAGATGTAATAACTTGCTTTAAAAAGTAATTAAGAAAAACACTCTCTTTTCTTATATCTAATAGCACCAAAAACAGAGACAACAGCATCCAAAAGAAGAAAAAGATTAATCACCTGATTGCTCTTGCCTTTCTTTTCTCCACTTCTGAAGTATCCATCATGGACTTTGGTGCAAATCTTTCCAAGCGAGCTTTCTTCTTTGCCTCCTCATCAACTACTATATCTATCTTAAGCCCAAACCTAAAACAAGGAAAGCAAGTGGTCTCAGACGCTTCTTCACAAAATATATGATCTTAGGGGGAAAAAGGATGAAATTGTCGAAACCAAATATAAGCACCTCTCTGCTCGGGCCTTCCTTTTTTGTTCCTCTGGTTGTCCTATATCTTTCCTTCCACTTAAGGGTGACCCAGTTCCAAACCTGCCAGGATTTGCAGTAATATGTAAAGACATAAAAAGTTATAATTCATGCAGTAAAGGAAAAAGAGATAACTAACTAAATAAACTATAAAAATAGTGGAAGAAAAATCTACGGGACAGCATGTACTAATTGGAAGCAAGGCAGACCATTTCTTTACAATAAGGCCTGAAGGAATAATGACCGGAAAATTTGGTAACATATAGAATTCAGTGAACCACCAAATATCAACATTTGAAGACATAAAAGTTAAGCACCAGATCGTTACAACAAATGCCAGTGACATACTCTTTGTAACCGATCAAGCACCATCCTGAGCAAAAGAGAGACACCACAATTAAAAGTCCGAAAATCACGTGGGACAAGCCTAAGAAGGTGATCTTTAAAAATGGATAGTCACGCATTTAACATCTCAAGTCAAAGCCCACATCTTATACAGGTGTGTTTTAACAATAAATGAAAAGCCCAAAATTGGAATGCATTTGTTACCAATTCAGATTGCACCTCAATCAACAATGAAGATGTCATCTATGTGATAATAGCAATAATATATCACCAATGCAATGTTCACTTCCCATGGCCTTGAACAACAATCACATACAATTCATAAATGCAAAGCTTGAAGTGATTGATCAGACTAACAATAAATAATGATAGTCAATATAAATGAGAAGAAACTGGTTAAAACTTAAGCTTGGCCAAATTGTTAAACCACCCAACACAAAAAACAAAAAGAACAATTTCAAATAATAAATTGGTAATTTAAAAGACAATACACTAGTCCATACTCAACCCTTAGATCATAATGTGGAATACCTAAAAATAAAGGTCATGGACATAACAAGACTAAGGAATTACTCATATTTAGCATTCAAGAGCAGAAAAAAAAAATTGACGTTAACATGAGCGTAGTTTGTAAGAGAAGAAAAAATAAAAAAATAAAATGATACTTCAAACAAGACATGAGAAATAATCAATGGCACTTTAAACAAACTATCATTAGCCTCAAAATTCCCATCTCATACTAACACTAATTTTTGAAGATACCACCATCTTACCTTGACATTATTACTCAATCGAGCTTTGACAAAAGTTGATTTATCTCTTAGAATATAAAAGAGGATGTGAGGAGAGTCCATGAACATATTCTTACCTTTATGTTCTTATAGAGGTTGTTTCTGAGACTCAGAAAGGTGCTAAAGGAGCAACCTTGTATCATGGTCTGCCCTCTCAGAATATTAAAATAAGCCAATATACGAACATATATTCTTTTTCTTCTTAAAAGATTTAAGAGTGACAATTTTTCTAATAGAAAAGCATTCAAGAAATTCCCTTTTGTCTCATGCTTACATACCTAAAGTAAAGATTTAAGACTGACAATTTCCCTTTTGTCTCATGCTTACATACCTAAAGTAAAGTAAAATAGAAAAAGAAAAAAATTGTTCAAAGCTAAAACCTTTTACCTCTCTGCTCGAGAATTCCGCTTCTCCTCTTCGGAGAGCATCACCGGCATCCCAAATCGCTCGGCTCGCCGGAGCTTCTTCTGCAGATCGGTGACGGGGCCGACCTCTAAAGCACTCGCCAAGCTCAAGCTGGATCCTGCAAGGGCACCGGCCCCATGGATCTCGGGCTGCTGCGGTGCGAAGCTCGCGTCCGGCGCAGGAGTAGGGTTTTCGAGGCATGCCGCTGGAAGAGCGGGCATGTTGGCGGCCATCGCCGCAGGAGACGGAGGAGGATCGGCCGACGACGAGAGAGGCGTGACCGGTGCTTTCTCGCCGGCCTCCGCGACGGCATTGGGGTTTTGGGACGCCATGGGGAATTTGGGGATCGAAGGGCCACAGAGGACGACGAGGGCTTAGCGTTAGTGGTGACGCGACGTGGTCTAAGAAGCCTCACCGTATTCCGGTCCACCGGCCGGGTATTGGTTTGGTTCAGCTCGGTTCGGTTCTGTTCCGGTCCACTGTGATCCCTATTCAATATTAGGTTGACAGGAATCAAATTATTTCATATTTGAAAGGAATTTACAATCATTGCAAATAGCAAAGTATACATATCAACTTTGTTTAAGATAAATTCAGATATTTAATCATCTTCATAAAAAAATCGATTAAATCCAATATTCGACGTATAAGTGTGTGTGTGTATATATATATATATTTGAATTTAAATTTTTTTTGTTCTTTTAGTCCCTCGAAATCACATCACGTTATGGAATTGTTGCACTGCCGTTTGATTTCTGACACGTCGATAGATACACGTGTAAGTTGGCCTAAAAGGTTGAGGAGGTCACCATAACATGACTCGTCTCGACGGATAAAGAGAGTGGGGTTACCGATATGTTGAGATATATAAAATGGTAACCCTCCCCACATACGGTGTGGGCGGAGGATAACATATCGTTTTGTCCTCGCCGCCCATGGCGTTTGTTTCGGCGACGCAACCCTCGTGCGTTCGGATCCCGCTTCGGTTCGATCTACGGCGGGCTTCGGTCCCCTTCGCTTCCTCTCTCCTCCCCGCTGCCGGCGCTGCCGCCAGCTCCTCCCGACACCCAGGTAGTCTTCTCCCCCCTGGATGAAGTTTCCTTTGCGTCGGCTCGGTATGAGCTCTGCGTTTGCCGGATTCATGCTCCTTTGGCATCCGATTTCAGTTGGAGACAGTCGTCGCTGCAGGCGTCCGATTGGCGTGCGGTGGGTCAAGGGGACCGAGCAAGAAGACGTCTCGGTTGCGGGTGACCTCATCGGACCTCTCCTATTAATACGCCCCATTGACTAATTTTATCTATTTGGTTCTTTTGCAACTATCATGTGATAAGATAAGAGTTTTTTTTTTTATGGGACAATGTTTGTTCTTTTAATTTCTAGTTTATTCTGTTTATTTCTAATATGATGTTTTATAAGTGAGGTGTCCTATATATTCAAACGAACCTTTTTGCCAATGATTTAGTTACCTGGAACAACGTGATACAATTTCTGATGTGCATAATAAGCCCAAGGTTGAGGTGGAATGAGTAGATATTGACGTTCAATGGGAGAGAATAGCAAAGAGGAGTGGTGTGTGATGGATTGGATTGTCTTTTGGCAAGATCTCATTCTCGCCATCTCATCTGAGATCAGTTGATGAGATGTTCTTTAATCTTTTTGAGGAAAAGTTGTTTTTGATGCTTACTTGGATTATAACTAAGTACAATGAACTGTCTCCTTTAACTCACTTGTCTCTGAATTTACTTGTGTGGTAGAAAGTTATGATCTGGATAAACCATGATGTTGATCGTGAATAACTTTTTGAACTTCAGCAATGCCTAGAGTGCACCGAGGCACATTGTGTCAGAGTAGGCTTTTACATTCTGAGGATGACCATATGCACAAACCTATTAAGTTTATTGCGAAAGGTAAATTATGGGCGGTGCTTAATGAGACATATATATTTTACAATATTCAAACATCAAACGGAACTTGGTTTAACTTTGCATTACATGAGATTTCCCTGAAAACATTTTCGATTACTAAATGGAACTTGGGAGACAGGTAATCAAGAACTATGGAAAGGTCTTGACTAATTCTCTCGCTTATATGTTCTAAACTGCAATGTAAGACATTGGATCCTTTACACACTAGACCCAGTAACCCAAATTTATGAGTTCTACTGATGGATAATATTCTAAAAACTTTCATATCTTTGAGAAAATAGTACTTCGATTAGTAAAAGATTCATTTTGCACATGTTTGTCATAGAATCTTATGCTAGACAAGTATCTAAATGAAAATAACAACTAATATATTGGTATTCTACCTTCTAGGAGATCATTTCTGAATACCGTGGTGCATATGCAACATTATCACTTTACCTTTATTCTATGTCATTGGCTCTCAGAGATGGCAGTGTCAAGCCGTCAACCTGTTGGCTAGATTACTCATCTTTTTGGTGAACTACCTTTTTTTGCATTTCACATGCTGAAAATCTTACTATTCTCTTGAGAAGATCATCATGCAGTAATTTTATAAGGAAGATGAGCTTAAGCTTGATTTTGTAATTTTTTTGTTTATATATATTTTTTTATTGGATGGTCTAAACCCCGCTAATGTAAATCTTCGTGTCTAATGAGTCTATCATATTTAACCTTTTTTATTGTTTTAGGGTCACTGATTCGTTCTCTGTAGTATGAAATTGGACTTGAATATAGCTACTAAAAGAATTGGGTCAAATATTGTTAATTATGCTTTCTCAGTATTTCTCCATGCTTATATTAAGTGACCCATATATTTCATAGCCATTCAAAAACATACAAGAATTCTGATACCTACCTCTTTGAAACTAATATATGTTGAAATGGATCTGCAGATGAAGTGGAGAAAACCAATTCGTTGTTGCATGATGAGGTAGACATTGATATAGTGGCTGCTTCAGATCCTGTTGCAAGTGGCAGCCAAGGTGTACTGACAGATAAAACTTCTTCTTTGAAAACTGTTGCTCTCTGGGTGCGTGCCTCTATATTACAAGCTAAAGCATGCTTCTGGTGGTTTTGCAGTTTCCTTGTTTCTTGAAATGAGGATTGAGTGCTATTTCTGATCATAATTTCTTCCTTATTTTTTCAGGTCTTTGCTGCTGTGACTTTTGGAGTTTGCTTGGGTTTGAAGGATGGTGTTGAAAAGGCATCTGAATTTTTTGCAGGGTATGCAACATGTATGTTACTGAACCAATGTTTCAGATTGTTAGTATCCATAAATATAGGTATAATTGTGCTTAAAACCATTTGCTTCATCAAGAGGCTGGTATGTGTCTTTGCTACTTGATTAGGAAGTGTTTACTTTTTGAACTTACCAAAAAAAAAAGTGTTTACTTTTTGAGATATGTAAACTTTGTTTGATTTATCTGAGGAGACAATCTGGTGGACAAGAATTATATGAATAGTCAGAATGATAGGATTTTGAGTCTTCTGTGTCTAATGTGTATGGTCTTAATGTTATATATATATATATATATATATATATATATATATATATATATATATATAAATATATATATATAATGTGGTGTGTATGTACTATCTATTTCTTCTTTTTTGGAGTCAACTGGCGCTTATCAGAACACTTCCCTCACACATTATTGTGGATGATGAGTGTTAAACAAACCTGATGCACACATTCAATCGAAGAGCAGTTTTCTGAGAGGTAGTAGTTGTTACTATTTCAAAGAATCAAGAAACTTGTATTCGATTGAATGTAAACAAACTTTTCTTATAAACAAACCTGATGATATGTCATTGTCCTTTATAAGAAAAGTGGAATTGTCTGTATAATGTAAAAGTAATAATAAGCAGAATTCAAGAAGAAAATGAAAAAGAAATGAAGGAGGGAAAAGTATTGTGCCATTGAAAAACTAGGGCTACAAACCTCTATCAGAAATTCAGAAGAACACAGAAAAATAACTCCACGGAGCATTTAAGAACAGCAGACAACCTCTACCAGTATTGATATCACTCCACCTTCATTTAAGAAAAAAGAAAGGGCAAGAAATAGCTGTAAGAAATATCTCATGATACTCATGACTCATCATTTCTAGGATTGTATTTCTATGTTAAATTATTTTATTTTGTTCAAGTTGTCAGCTATGGTTTTATTTTGATACCTGCATTCTCTGATATTATAGTTTTTTGAAATAATATAGTTGCAATGTAAAGTTTGCATTTAGAACAGTGAAAATCTGTGAAGTAGAATGAGAAAGAGGTCGGGATACATCAAAGACCCAGCATTAAGCTGTTGGATTATCTTTTTTGCCCCTTTACTAGAATAATCTAATTCTGTTCTTCTGGTTGGTTGACTTGTTGTTAGCAGTTTTCCTTTCTGTCAGAAACCTGCATGTCTATGTATACATTCATTGCACATGGCAGGGGCAACCCACTATGCCAATGCTGGTCACACACCATCCACATGCCCACAGTTCATATATGATCGCTGACTGTACCCTGATCTCTACCTAGAAGGCTAGAACTTTTAACACCCTATCAGCATGGCATATGCTGTATGACATACCGAGGCACTTGCAGTTTTGGCAATGTATGCTTAATATTATCTGTAGGCCTCATTCAGTGTTATGCTTTTTTTTTATAAGAATGAATGAGAGTTGAATTCATTTTCGTAGGTTTTTTATCCAAATTCTCTATGTTGTCAATCAGTTCTGTCATTATGTTCTGCCAGCTAAGTCTTTTGTTGATTTCAGTTATTTTCAGAGACAAAAGTTGGTTTTGTTGAAATGATTAGGAACATGTATTTGATTAAATATACTATGTTGCAGCTATATATTGGAACAGAGTCTTTCAGTGGACAATCTCTTCGTCTTTGTTTTGGTTTTCAAATATTTCAGAGTACCAGTAAAATTTCAGGTAGTCTGGTTTGTTTTTTTTCCTTTTTCGCATGGTCTATGTTTGACCTTATGGTGCTAATAGAATCTTATTATGTACAAAATTAGAATCGAGTGCTCTCATATGGTATTGCTGGTGCAATCATCTTCCGTGCAGTAATGATCCTGCTTGGGACAGCAACAATTCAGGTTAAATTATCTTCATTCATTCTACCAATTTCTCTTTGTATTACTGTCAAATCTCACTTTCATTTCATCTTGATGTCAACCTATGTCTCAGAGATTTGAGTCAGTGAACTTTCTACTTGCCTTGATTCTTCTATATTCGTCATACAAGGTATACTTTCTCCTTCTACATAATGAAATAGAAATATTTTGCAGTTTAAATGGTTAATCATCATAATTTAACAATTGGTAGCTAAATAATATTTTTCTTTTGAAGTGATGCTCGTGTCTACTATGTTATCATTGTTTGTTGATGGATTTTTTAGAAATATATTGGGTATCCATTACTCCCAATAATGGATTGACCCAGTGATTTAAAAAGCGCTAGGCGCCAAGGTCCAAAAACGCCCGAGGCGTTAGCCACTCGCCAGAGTGAAGCGAGATGCAAAAATATAAAAATATATAATATAATTAATAAATATAATTATTTAAATAAAAAATATGCTATTAAATTAAGAAAATCAAGTATAAAATCACAATGTCACATTAATAAAAAGTCTTAAAAATCAAAACAATAAAATTTTATATCAAATCTATTGAGTTGCTCTGTACACTTGCCATTTATTTTGAAACATAACAATAATTTTAAATAAATAAAAATTAATAGTATTAAAATTAAAATAATATATTATTAATCTAATAAATAAAAATATTATTATTAGTATACAGTTAGCAGTATACTGTTAATATACTGTTAACAGTATAGTGAGAAGAGTGTCTGCTGAGGCAATGGTAATGGTAGCAGGCGACAGCCGTAGCTGGAGCGAGAGTGGGAGCGGCGAGCGATGGCGGCAGCGGGAGCGACGAACGACAACGGGAGTGGGAGCTACGAGCGACAGCGGGAGCGGTGACAGCAGCAGCGAGCAGCGATTGCGGTAGCGGTGAGCAGTTAGCAAGCAGCGATTATGGCAGCGGCGAGCAGCGACAATAGCGACAGTAGCGGCGAGCAGCGACAGTGGCAGCGGCAGCAGAGAGCAACGACAGCGGAGAAGAAATCTTGGCGGCAAAATCGCGAGTGTTAGGGTTGGGGAAGTCGGGGAAATCGAGAGAGGGAGCCTGATATCGGTGATTTAGTTGGTTCGATTGAACCAACTAAAGCACCGGAGACCAACCAGACCTAAAAATCTAGTTCGGTCGCCTGGTTTAACCCAGGCGCTCGCTCGAAGCGCCCGATGCCTGGGCTCGGGCGAGCGCCCAGGCGGTGCCTCTTTGAAGCGCGCCGCCTAGAAATGAAGCGAGGCGCTCAGGCCTCGCCTCGCATCGCCCGAGCGCCTATTGTAATCACTGGGTTGACCTGATATGACCTTTGGCAAAGAGGTTATTGGAGATATATATATATATATATATATATGTGTGTGTGTGTGTGTGTGTGTGTGTGTGTGTGTGTGACTAAACACCAGATATCACAATCTTGAAAAACAGGGATGAGTTTTGACCTCAATTTTTTGGGTTGTGGTTTGCCAAGGAGATGAAATTCACCTTTGAAGCTTCTGGAAATTGTTACCTATTTTTTAAATTATGGCATACATATATCTGTTATAGCTTCACAATTTACAATTAATTTGTTGTTTTTATTGAGTTACTGACAGTACATATGAGCATGCGAATTAATGATGTGCAATATATTTTATTATCATTTTTTTTCATTTAGCAACTGTATTGTAGATGTTTTTGTGAGCAACTTATATAATAGACTTTGTTACAGTGATGCAACTTATATAATTATTTTCGAGGACAAGAAATTCAGATTATGGTTTCAATGAGCAGACAATCTTATCCCCTGTACGATGAGTGCTATAGGTCACAGAATATCTGAGTGGTTATATTTCACTGATTTTTTTTTGTTTTCTCATATGTTCCTTAAATCTTGTAGTTCCTAATCTATTAAGGATACAAGTGTTGTAAACGTACATTTTCTGATCCCCACCATTTATTTGTCTTCTCAATTTGATGTGATCTGATTATTCAAGTTCTTGTGTTACAATTTCTAAGATTAACAAACAAATCATGCTGTTTTATTCTACTAATTTGAGTTTATAAGGCACGATACATACATACATATATAGTATTCTGTTCATGCTTACTTCATGGATAACTATGTAGAATTGTACAAAATATCTTTAAGCACACTAACATAAAAAAATATTGTTAACCTAACAGCTATCATATAGTATTCTGTTCATATTTTTTGTATGTGGTGCTGCTTACTTCATGGAGAACTATGTAGAATAGTACAAAATATCTTTAAGCACACTAATATAAAAAATTATTGTTAACCTAACAGCTATTTTCTGCTGAAGCGGAGGAGACTGATCTGGCTGATAACTTCATTGTAAAAACATGCCAAAAGTTTATACCTGTTACAGGTGACCTCACACCAGAATCTTCAATTGCTTTGTATTTTATCTACTAAACCAGATCTTTCAATTTGATTTTCTTAATTGGGTAAATTGCGATTTATATATGAATCTATAATAGTAGTACTATTGGTAGAATATTGGATGATGCATGTACTGTGTACTGTTTTGTTATATAGGACACTTGAAACAAGTTTCTAGATGGTTAATTAATTATATCAATTATCATGTGCAAGTATATGACCAACACAATATGCATTTCTACTTAAAAGGATATTTTCAGGACCTGATTAGTTTTATGCTTTGTGCATGATTCTTTTGTACCGGAAACTTAAATTGGGAGTCTGCACTTCTCTGTTGATATGGGAAAAGAAAAGGATTTTTAACTGTAAATCGGTTGTCTAGTTAAGATTTGAGAATTGAAATGTATCTCTTGCTATATATTGGTTACAATAAAATAGTTCCATCTTTTCATCCAAAGAAGTTAATTGACATGCTTGGTGTAGTATTTTCCTTGTTCATATAAAATTATTCTTCCAGCACTTCACTCTAGACTCTTAACTAAACATTTTGTATCATTCCATTTACAGATTATTATGATGGTGATCGTTTCTTTACGATTAAAGATGGTGTAAGGAAAGTAAGTATTGTCCCATCGCGAAAATGTCTACAGTGATTTATGTGCTTCTTGCTGAATATTGCAAATTCTTATTTTCTCTGTCCTTTATGCTTCATTAATGATTCAAAATATCTGCAGGCTAC
This sequence comes from Musa acuminata AAA Group, assembly GCF_036884655.1. Lineage (NCBI taxonomy): Eukaryota > Viridiplantae > Streptophyta > Magnoliopsida > Zingiberales > Musaceae > Musa > Musa acuminata. Next base: position 11,641,707 of record NC_088355.1, on the reverse strand, counting down.
GCCATTACTACTCACTGTTGCAGTCATCGAACTCAGTGATATTGCATTTGCTGTAGGTTAATTTACTATGAACTAACTGTTTATTGCAATTGAGCTTGATCTGACTATAGTAGAAAATGTTCGTACTTACAGGTGGACTCCATACCTGCAGTTTTTGGTGTTACAAGGGATCCTTTCATCGTCTTTTCTTCAAACCTTTTTGCTATATGTGGTAACCTTGTCACTTTCTGTTGAATGACCTGTTTTTTAATATTTCTTTTATCTTAGTATTTGAATCTTTAGTTTATATATAATGTGCCTTCTTGGCAAGCTACTCCTATTGAGCCTATCTAGTCACTACACTGTCTTCAAATTGTTGAAAAGTTAGTGTTGATTATCTTATTCTAAGATGCATCAAAATTATTTGGCTTGTTGGATTAAAGATGGACATTTTTAAGAGGACTTTTCTGATGGAATCAAGGTGAAATTGCTATGTCAATAAAGGATGCTTATCTTTACTATCTGTTTCTGCAAATGAATGAAGAGGATGGCTCTAGGTTTGTCTCGTTCTAATTCACTTCAAGCAAGGGTTTCAAATGCATATCTGTCGCCATAGTAGGATTAGTATTGGATCAACACCAGCTAGGAGTGCCATAGAGATCAGAATCATCTTGCCCATTCTGTTACAACTGATGACTTTACAAATCGTTACTGCTTCATGCAAGCTTAGATCGGCATGAGTAATTTTAACCAATACGAAATCCCAGTTTCTTAAAGTTTATTTAATATAGGCCACATAATAGATTGACATTAAATCATATTCGTACAATAAAAAATGATGTCATTCATGTAAAATCTGCCAAGGATTGCCCTTACCTTTTTCACATGCCACCTTTTATGCTTGTACTTCATATAAAACTTATCTTTGTGGAATGGCTGCATCTTTCCTCTATGTTAGCTCTCATCGAAGGCCATGATTATCTATCCTTTTCCAGTTTCGATTAATATGATATTGAATGATCAAAGAGTATTTGTTGTACTCTAAAAGGGATTGTTCACATTTATTCTTTTTTAAAATGAAAGGTGGATAATGAACACACTGTTTCTATTTATAATACAAGTAAAAAATAGTTCAGGATTTAGATAATCTATAAAAAGGACTGATACCTTTAAACTTCAATTAGGCTTCTAAGTCATGTATACTTTAATGATCCTATGACATCCAATTTATTCCTTCTCTACTTTATTGCACCTTTAAAATCCTTATCAATGTAAAATGGGAGATAAATTGAACTTTTGGTTTGCTGAAGAATATATGACAAAAGTGGATAAATATCTGAATTCAGTAGATTGTCTTGCTACACTTATCTACCTGCTATAGTGGAAGTTCCAAAGTCATTGTAGCATGGGTAAACAGGGATCCGGATACATAATCTGTCAGTATATGTCATTATGGCACAAGTTGCTTTACTTATTTCTTATAAACTGCACAAAGATTTAGGAACCAAGTTGTGTATTTTTATTTTGCTTTAAGATTTACTGATCTGGTTGATTATTGTTCTAAAATAACTTGTGTAGGCCTAAGGTCACTGTATGTGCTCATTTCTGAAAGTATGTCTGAGTTAGTGTATTTACAGGTATGCATCAACTCTTTTTAATACTTACGTTGCAACATTTTCCCATAATGCAACAATTTTTATTTTAGTTTTTTTTTTTTTTTTCTATATGATATATTACATTGATAATTTTCAATATTCTTTTGAGTAGCTTTGTGTATCAAAAGTTAGTGCAGCTTGATATTTTTCTTTAATTGCTTTTTGTTTTTGATCTCAATGGTAACAAAAGATCCATGCAGCTGATTCCAAGTACTTGGGACTACTAGTTGTTGTGTTGTTTTAGTTGAACCTTGTTTGCTTCGTCAGTTGTGCTTATTTACCAAGAAGTTTTTTTTTTCCCAAGAAACTTGTATTAGCATGGTTAATGGAGTTGTATGATTGGCTTCAGAAATATGTCAAGTACAAGTGGCAAGAATAGTGTATCAAATTCGATGGTTTATTTAGCAAGAGTTACTTTGTGTGTCTTGCTTGTCAAGCACCTTATCCTTTTCCAATCAACTTACAGTGCTCTATCACCAGAGTTTTTACCTTTTATGTGGATAGCTTTCTTTTACATTGATTAATCTGTTTCCAGCTGCTTGTTGAGGCCTTTAGTGGTTTTTTTTTATCACTTGACTAGATGACACTGAATATGTTACACCAACTTTATAAAATATACATGGAGAAAGGTGTTCAAAATGATAGCACTTAGTAAAACAAATACAATTCACTGTTGATGCTTTTGGAAAAATTCATGTATGTACACACACACACACAATAGATAATATACAGCTTTTGTCTCAGTGCTATTTTTCCTGAGTTTCTCAGTTAGTTTTACTTGCAGCAGTAGATCAGTAGGTGATTTGTAAAACATGGAGAAAGGTTTTCAAAATGATAGCACATTGTAAAACCAATACAATTCGCTTGTGGTACTATTGGAAAAATTCATATATATATATATATATATATATATAATTAGATATACATATACATATATATATATATATATATATATATATATATATATACACACACACACATTACAGAATATACAACTTTTGTCTAAATTCTATTTTTCTGAGTTTCTCAGTCAGTTTTACATGTAGCTGCAGATCAGTAGGTGATTTGTAAAAACAGGCATATTTTTCACTCACTAGATTTAAAGTTTGTGTCCATGCATGTAGATTGTATCAATTGGTTGGTGATGCATTTTTTTGACTGATTTTTCATATCCTTGATGTTCAATTATCATTTTCTTTTCAACTCCTTGTTGCGCAAGCAAACAATTTGGAACTCAATTGAGCAAAACCCACTTTGCAGCCTGCTATTGGTTTTGTTTTGGGCTTCATAGGAACAAAGATGCTATTTGACTTATTTGGTAAGTGATGACCTCAACAATTTGGCATCTTATCTATATAGTTTTTCCTTTCAGATATATTTAGAGAGCACTCTGTTGATGACATGCATTGTACATCTTGCCTACGTCCATCGTACAAGTGATTTCTGCTTTGATATGCATCCTCTAGGTTATCATGTACCAACTGAGGTGTCCTTGGGTTTTGTTGCCGTAACCCTCGGTGCTGGAGTTTTGCTGAGCATCGGAAAAAATCAGATCGAATGAGGTAGAGACATAATTATTGAACAGAGGTGCCCAAGAAGCAGCATTGCCAGGCCAGCTGAAGAACTCAAGAAGCTTGAAGACCTGTTCTGTCCATCGGGTATGTTCATCTTTTGCATCTTGGTGGAGCTTATGTGCACTAAGCAATATGCAGTGCCCCAGAGGAGATTTGTATTCACTTCTACTCTTATAATGGTATGATGATATGCTTCCTATCACTTTTTAAGGGACCCTTTTACATCAACCAGGTACCTCTAAAATAGTTCTGATGGAAAATAGATATGTACAGATTGTTTCCATAAATTAGTTTCTAGGTGGAACTTTTCATGACACCCAATATATCCAGCCATAAGGTTTTGTCATGTATTATTTTGCTTCATGTATAAAATCTGGAACCACTGTGACCTCATCCCTCTGCCAGAATGTAATAAACTCAATTTTGTGAGCAACCTGGAAGAACTTGAGTTTGGTGGTGCACCTTTTTGTTAGATCTTGCATATAAGTATCAATGTATACATCTGCAATCAATCGGATAGTTTTATCTTTATATTTGCATCATCCTTCTTGGGTTTGGGTGAATCATTTAGACTGGTAACAGAGTTAGTTGCTGATTCTTGTTGTCGTCAGGCAATCAATTTACGATAGCAGTTATTGTACTCAAAAGGATTGTTAGATCATATAGTTCCATTTACTAGATGGTGTGAGTTTAAATGTCATATGTCAACAACGGCTTTTGTGCCGACAGCTACTTGCTTTTCATTCAAAGATCAAGCATAACATCATTTTCTAGCTTTTGTATTAGTCCCATGGTTTGACTTACTGACCAACGAGTTGGGTCAACCATCACCCTCTACGCTTCTCTCTAAATAACACACGCAAACAAAAACGACAGACGACTGCCTCAAGTATTCCTTTCATGTCTCTGTCTCGTGCACTAAACGACTTGATCACTCGATAATCACTTTTTATAAGACTTTAAATTAGGAAATAGAAAACATGAGAATTGGTGTAACAGTGACTCTTCTTCGATGTTGCGTAGGCTGTTCGAAGCGCGTCAGCCAAGCCAAGTTATGGGACCCACAGAAACAGGTGTTTTGCTTGCTCATGGGACCCATTACCAATTAAAAGAAATAGAATTCCGTTGCCGGGACTCGAACCCGGGTCTCTCGGGTGAGAGCCGAGTATCCTAACCAACTAGACTACAACGGATTTGCTTTGTGGTCTTTCATTTTATTTTAATCTCGAATACTGCCGAATTCGTGAAGTTTCCAACAACGACTCGTGTCAATTATTTCTCGACATGCACCGCCAAGCGATGCCGGATTCCCTTCCGTTCCACGCCATCCCACCCTACTTCAACAGTGTCAGGCTCATCCATCTATCTTCGCCAGCTCACCATTCAGGAAACCTTTGCTTCCCATTGGACCCCAACCGTCCACCAATAAGTGAGACCGCTCTTCTCATCCCCGTGGCTGGTGCTCGTTTTGATCAAGAAAGCCAACGGCTCCTGATATCGATCTCCTCACCTGTCCACTCCTACCTTACTAGTGATCGAGAGTATATTTTTGATGTTGACCACCAGTCCATCGAGCATCATAAATTAGTGATCCAATTCATACTTAATTACTATCTGATTTCTCACATTATTATACGGAGATCATGCACGAATTGCAATCCCACTGTCTCGATGATATCCTCGGCTTTAAATCTCAGCCATTAAACCAGGATCGATGCGTCGCATGGATGGACCACAGGGATCACATGCATGCACATGCCTGCAGTACTGCATTCATATAGCATCGCATGATTGATACGGAAGTGTGTGGCAGAGGATGTATGATTGCCGTTTTGGTGTTCTTATGTTGGTTGTGCACGACTCCGCATACAACAATATCTATAAAAGCAATAATAATATCCAAGCAATCCAATGCAGAAGATTATGGTAGAAATATGATTAAACAAGGGGAATAGACACATCAACAAATCTTTGGTTTAATTTGATGATGACATGATAGCTGAACTGATCGCGCTGTGACGAACTCTGTCGACTTCGATACTGATTTCTCATCGGGCATTCATTTATTTCCCCCCACCTAAATGAAGAAGAAAAGCCAAAAAGCTTCGAGTGACACTTGCGGCTGTTGCCCGAGCGCACGTGACAAGGTCCCAGTGGCCCCCCTCCTCCTTCACGTGACATCACCTCCCTCTCTTCCCTGAAAAGAGAAGCAGCCGACGTCAAGGATTGGGTAGAATGTTCTGTCATGACCAATTTGGTGCGGTTCATGGTCTTCCTTCATTGCCTCACTGCAAAGCTGCTACCGAATTGAAGTCCCCGTCCGTAACAGGCTTCAGGCGATGAACTGCTTGGCTCAGTGAAGTTATACCACCGATCTGCTCACTGTCAGCAGTATCAGTTTTGCCATGATGACTCACCGTGGCACACCAGCAGAGGACTCTGCTCAGGTGATCGGTTGACCTCACAGAGGACTCTGCTCGCCTGAACCGAGAAGCTCCATGCAATTAACCGGTCCTCGGATGCTTTTCTTCCTGCGACTGCAGATCTTATCGCCGCATTCATGGAGTGATGAGACACGATCGAAAGCTTGAGAATCGAGTTCGTGTATATACGATTTCAGAAGATCATTTACCCCACCTTTTGGAATCACAGCACAGTGAGCCGCGGACTAAACAAAAGCGTGTCTTGCAATGCGCAATTTGCACGACAATTAGCTCGTGATGACGGGACGTGTGCATCGCCATCTCCTCCCCGATCAAGAGATGCTTTTCGTCGAACACTCCACATGCATCACGAGATGCAATAATAAGGCGAGGGGACGCGCCGCTCGTCTATGTTTTGGCGCGTGAAACGGATCCTCAAGTCCTTTTGACCCGGTTCTAAATGGATCCGACCCAATAAGCATCTGCATTAGACCGGACCGATCGGTCCACGTCCCCTCGAACCATATTCAATTAATCGGTTTTGTGTGAATCAAACCGGTTTCGCAATACCCATTTGCCTAGAGAGCTTTTAATCCTTTAATTTCCAACAATTAAAAAAAAAGATATATATATATATATATATTTATTTATATATTAAATATGTGGTTGAATAGGTTTGTTGGATTAACTAACTGGAGCGTTAGCTGAACCGGCTTAGTTTTGATAGCACTATGGATAACAGTGTTACAACACCGTTATCTTTCTATGCACCATGTGCAGTCGTATATGGTCGAACCACAAGGTCGGACAACAGTTCTTGACGCCGTCAAAGAACGGTTTCCTCCGACAGATCTATGGAACAGTACAAGTACTGACGGCACGCTTCTTCTTCCTCCCCCTCCACTGCTCTCGCCTTCCTCGCTTCTCTTCTCCCCTTCCCTTATCTCTCTCTCTCGCTAATTACTATCCTCAATTAGATCGATAGCGTTACGGTACACAACCTACAATAATCCGTACCTGATCGAAGAAGAGACGAGGACAAAGAAACGACGGGGAGGCTCTAGCCTCTCGGTCTCTCCTTCCTTGTCCTCGTCGCCGCTTGCTGTTCCTTCGACATTTCTTGCCGCCCCTTGAACGCTCATCCCGGCCTCGAGGTGTTCTTTACTCTTCCCTCCTCCTCGTGCTTGCATTCTGTGATGATTCTTGGGTTTCTTGCTCGAATTTTTGGCTTCTCGAAGTGAAAATGGGTTTTCTTGTTCTAAAAAAATGAAACCTCAAAAGCGTTTTCTTAGAGCTTCTTGATGGATTTCGGATGATCGATTCGGGGATCTTTCCATAAAAAGGAAAAGAGCATGTTCTTTTTTTGGTTGATCGAAACAATGTAGAGAATAAGGATCAAGAACTGCGGTTTTCTTGTTTCGGGAATTAATGCTTAGTATCAAGAATTTTCTGCTTTGGATGTAGCGGGTTGTGGGCGAATGGATAGCTCACAGAGGAAAGGGATGATTCCGGTGTCGCCATCCCAGACCCCCAGGTCGACGGAGAAGACGGGGAGAGATCTCCGGTCACTCGAGGGGAACGGGAACCTCAGCAGCAAGTTTGACAGGGAGAAGGGGGTCAATGTTCAAGTCCTACTCAGATGCAGGTAGACAAAGATTTGATTTCTATTGAATTGCGAAATTTGGTCCTCTGGATCTTCTGCTTGGTTGATTTTGGTCGTTGTGCAGACCCTTGAGCGAGGAGGAGATGAGGATGAACACGCCGGTTGTGATATCCTGCAATGAGCACCGGAGAGAAGTTTCAGCCGTTCAGAACATTGCTAACAAGCAAATCGACAGAACCTTCATGTTTGATAAGGTCCTCTCCGAGTTATTTCAGCGACACTCCTTTCCTTCTGTCACCTGTGAGTGGTAAAGTGTCTGTGGGCTTGATGATTAAGTGTAGGTGTTCGGCCCGACATCCAAGCAAAAGGATCTGTTTGATCAAGCTATTTCTCCAATCGTGCATGAGGTCCTTGAGGGCTACAATTGTACGATTTTTGCCTATGGGCAAACCGGCACGGGTAAAACTTACACCATGGAAGGAGGACGAAAGGCCAAGGTGATTTCTCTTCTCCAATGTTGATTAGACCGGGAGGTCCACTTTCCTTCAACTCTGGTTTCTTAGTCAGCTTTTGGCACTGTCGTAGAATGGAGACTTCGCAAGTGATGCCGGAGTCATCCCCAGAGCAGTGAGGCAAATCTTTGACACACTGGAGGCACAGTGTGCTGAATACAGCATGAAAGTCACATTTCTTGAACTGTACAATGAGGAGATAACAGATCTTTTGGCCCAAGATGAATCAAAATTGTCTGACGACAAGTCCAAGAAGCCAATAGCTCTAATGGAAGATGGGAAAGGAGGTGTTTTCGTGAGAGGGCTAGAAGAAGAGGTCGTTTACACCGCCAGTGAAATCTACAAAATTTTGGATAAAGGGTCAACAAAGAGGCGCACTGCAGAGACTCTACTCAACAAGCAAAGCAGTCGATCTCACTCAATATTCTCTATCACAATTCACATCAAGGAATGCACCCCTGAGGGGGAAGAGATGATCAAATGTGGGAAGCTTAATCTCGTGGATCTTGCTGGTTCTGAGAACATTTCCCGATCTGGTGCAAGAGATGTGAGTAAAGTATTTCACATTTCAGGCACTTACAACCCTCTGCTTCTCAGCGTCCTCCCCCCTCCCAAAGTAAAAGAAAGAAACATTTGTGTCACTATATGAGGCTACTATCTTAGGGTGAACTGCAGCAATTCCTTTTTTTTCCCTTCAGAAGTTTCCTTTTCTGAAAATCTTTCCATGTGCATGATTCGATGACTGTGGAAATGCTTGCTGCTTCTGGGTATGACTGTCAAAACACGTGCTGCTGCAGGGTAGAGCAAGGGAGGCAGGAGAGATCAACAAAAGTTTGCTAACTCTTGGCCGTGTAATTAATGCTCTCGTCGAGCACTCTGGCCATATTCCATACAGGTGGTCCAGATTAATTTCACCTGATTTGATTTACCTTATCCGTCACATACTAGTGAATCACTGTATTGTTTGTTTTCAGAGACAGCAAACTGACAAGATTACTAAGAGATTCTCTGGGAGGCAAGACAAAAACCTGCATTATTGCCACCATATCACCTTCCATCTACTGTTTGGAAGAGACCCTGAGCACCTTGGATTATGCACACCGCGCAAAAAATATAAAGAATAAGCCTGAGGTTACCGTAATCTTTAGTTTCTTGTTGATTATCTTATGAGATTCATAGGGACTAAGTGAATACATGCCATTTTGCTGCCGTACAGGTTAATCAAAAGATGTTGAAATCTGCCATGATCAAGGATTTATGTGCAGAAATCGATCGTCTTAAGCAAGGTTTTTCTTTTTTCTTAATTGATTTTTTTTTTCCAGTTTCAGGTGTCTTTTATTTTCATTTTATATTAAAAGAGTCTTAGTTGTTCATAGAATGCGGGCCCCACATCTACAATTATTGTATATGTCCAATTCAATTGAAAAAAATGAAGAAGTATTATAAATTTTATGCTGCTTCATATTTGGGGATGATTTAACTGAATCTCTCGAGTATGAGCAAGTGTCAACATCATGGTATTTTTCACCTAAGAACACTTTTCAGTGTATGGAGTACCAACAAATAGATATTGCTTTGACTATTTTTCGGTTAAGTTTCTGTCCTTTCTATCGTCCTTCAGAGGTTTTTGCTGCAAGAGAGAAGCATGGCATTTATATTCCACGGGATCGCTTCTTGATTGAAGAGGCTGAGAAGAAGGTTGGATTGCAAATGTTATCTGATCATCTATACTCTTTTTCTGAGAAAATTCATTATTATCATGCCTTTACAAGATTGCAGAGTCTTTGATCGATTTTTGTGCTCTAAAAAAAATATTCAATTGTTCATCTTTCAGGCCATGACTGAGAAAATAGAGCATTTGGAACTTGATTTGGATTCAAAGGATAAGGTTTCTTATTGTATCTTGTAATGTGTTACCTTGTCAAGTAGTTTCTCTATAGAGATCTAATCTGGTGTAATATGCTTTAAGCAGCAACTAATTGGGCTTCAAGAGCTTTGTAATTCTCAACAACTGCTAAGTGCAGAGCTAAGTGAGAAACTCAAGAAAACTGCAGTAAGGAAATTTCTGATTTATGCATTAGATGACTTAAATTTCTTTCAAGATGCTGATCTTGTCTTCTTTTAATTTTCTATTTGTTTTGTGAACTCGTTGCAGGAAAAACTGGGGGACACTGAGCATGCATTGCTGGACCTAGAAGAAAGATATAAACAGGCAAATATAAAGATAAAAGAAAAGGATTTTTTGATATTTAATCTCCTCAAATCAGGTGAGAAAAATGTAGTTAGTTATATTTCCTCCTGAATGGTAGGCTGCCATTCATTCTAGGATTCTCTCTTTTTGTCTGTAAAGATCAATGTCTTTGCTTGCTCATAAATCTAAGGAGAACTCAACGTGCTATTTGTATAACTTGGTTTCATTTATTTGTCATTACCGTCAACAATTGATTTGACATTATTCACAATTTGTGGATTATCCACCTATTACATATTTTTCTGGTCTGAGAACATTTAGGGCAGAAGCAAATAACTTTGAATGTATACATTCCAACAGAAAAGGTACTTGTTGAGCATGCATACAAGCTTCGGTCAGAGCTAGAAAATGCAACTGCAGATTTATCTGGCTTGTTTTCTAAAATAGGTTTGTACTGCTGCTTTGTTTCTTTTTAGAAGTCGCCTCTTCTTGGACTGCAAAAGATAATTCTGTTGATTTATATCATCATCTTTGCAATTGGGTTGCAGAACGTAAAGATAAGATAGAAGATGGAAATAGGATACTTGTCCAGAAATTCCGATCTCAATTGACTCAGCAGCTGGAAATTTTGCATAAGACTGTCTCAGCTTCTGTGATGCAACAAGAGACCCAACTGAAAGAAGTGGAAGAAGACATGCATTTATTTGTCTCGACAAAGACTGAGGTGTATTCATTCTTTCTGTTTTATCTAATCTGGTGCTACTTTATGTGAGAAAGTTAAGCTCGTTCTTTTAACTGAATTTTTCTGGGATTCAGGCCACCAAAGAAATCAGAGGGCATGTTGAAAGACTTAAGGCCATGTATGGTTCTGGAATCAGAGCTTTGGATGATTTAGTTGGCGAACTTGACAAAAATTCTCAGTCTACATTTGAGAGATTAAATTCACTAGTGCTATTGCATTCTTCTATGCTTAAGGATGTAAGAACTTACTCAATGTGAACTTCTTTTAAAATTTTTAAAATTTTATATTTTATATGTGAACTTGTTTGTTCAAGTATATTCCACTTTTTCAGTTATTCTTTTCTATCTATTCAGTGGTTTAAAGGAATAGCCTTGGAGGCTGATCAGTTGCTTAATGAACTTCAAGTTAGTCTTTCTAAACAAGAGGATAAGTTATTAGCATTTGCACAACAGCAGCGTGAGGTAAGTTGCTATGCCCTTTAAGAAGGCTGCAAGAATGCGCATCATTCTTGGAATTTGACACGACTGAATTTTTCTTCATTGGAAAAAAAAGGGACATCTCAGGACTGTCCAAGCAACAAGGTCTATTTCAAAAATAACTTCAAACTTTTTCCATACTCTCGATGTTCATGCATCAACGCTAACCAAGATTCTGGAAGAATCACAAACTGTACAAGACAAACGACTCCATGAGCTTGAGAAGAAATTTGAGGCATTTTTCATTCCATATTTTTCACTATTGGTCTGTCCAGAGGAACCATAATTCTCTTGTTATTCATATTTTTTATTATTCCTGCAGGAGTGTGCTGCTAATGAAGAAAAACAACTGCTTGAAAAAGTAGCGGAGATGCTTGCGAGCTCGAGCGCCCGGAAGAAAAAGCTGGTATGGAACACTTTATTTCATCAAGAATGTTGATGCTTTCTGCTATCTATTTTGCTTTGCAAATCTTATACATGTTAGGAAAAGTTTGTGGACGTTTTTGATCCCATCAATGTTACTTGTGGCCGATGGCAACAGTGTGAACTGTAACCCATAGACACCATCAACTTTCTATTACCACATTAGCTTCGTTATCAGGTAATTCTAGTTATGTATGATATCTTTGCTTTAGGTTCAGTTAAGCCATGGAAAGATTCCAGGTTTAAGCAGGCCACAGTTGGCTTTTGAGGGAAATTAATACTCAACTACTTGTTCTTGGTAGATGATTGATAATAGGATGTCTTGAGTGGATTAGATCTCCAACTCAAAGATTGAAAAGCATGATTAGGTATATGCCAATGTTAATCATTTCAGGGTCTTTCTTTAAACTATGATAAACTCGCTAAAAAATGCCAGTCAATTTCACATTTATTCTGTTGTGAGTTTGCTTCATCAGAGGATGAAAGTTGCTCAGAGGATGTTAGTGTAGGTTTGTTGGTCTCTGAACATTCGACTTGCAAACTTTGTACTTCTTTAGAAGCTTCATAGTGTACTTTGCTACTCAATCTAGCATTATTCATTAACTTTCTGTTAAAATGAGTCCACATCCGAGCTTCTTGTTCAGGTGCAAGCGGCAGTCAGTAGTCTTCGAGGAACTGCTGCTGAGAGGACAAATAATCTTGAAAAGGAAATGTCAAGGCGTCACAATTTTACCTCTTCTGTGAAAGAACAATGGAAAAATTACGTGGAAAAAACTGAATGTCACTATCTTGAGGATATTGCGACCATCGAAAGAGGCAAGCTTAGCCTAGATGAAGGTCTTAAAAGTTGGTAAGAATAGAAAATCATCATGGCAGTGTTGTTACAGCAATGAACTGCCAAATCATTTTTTTTTTAAATGATATTTATCTATGATGATTATAGCATGGAAATGGCAAAAGAGGGCTTGCAACAATGGAGAGTGGCTCAAAGTTGCTTGATAGATCTTGATAAAGGGAATGTGGCATCAGTGGATTCAATAGTCAGGTAATTTACGTGAAACATTCTTTGAACTTAACAGTGAATTTTGATCTCAGCAATGACGTTTAGGAAAACTATGGCTGCAAATGTTATGGTATTTTGTTTGTACATTATGGATTGTTGCAGGAGAGGAATGGAAGCCAACCAACTACTCCGTGACAACTTGTCTTCTACTTCCTCTACGACTCTGGAAGACATAGACAGTGCAAAGAAAGATCTCCATTCATCGATCGAATGTATTATTTGTTATTCCATATTGTTTTGGTTAATATTTTACAACTCCAAATCGAAAAAGGTAAAGATAATGCATATTATTTTCCAGGTTCCTTAAAACTCGACCATGATGCATGTGCAAACATTAATCGCATGCTCCTCATCCCGTGCTGTGGAGAGCTAAGAGAGCTGAGGAGTGGACACTACCACAAGATGGTGGAAATCTCAGAACACTCGGGAAAGTGCTTCGAAGAGGAATACACGGTAGGTTGCATCGACATCGGCTGCAAAACATCCCGTTATATGATGTTCTTCTTCTGACTCACTGTCTGTTGGCTGGTTAACTGACCAGGTTGACACACCATCTTGTTCCACTCCAAAGAAGCGGTCTATCAATCTTCCAACCATCAAATCCATCGAGGAGCTGAGGACGCCATCATTCGAACAACTGCTGAAATCATCCTGGGAAGCAGTGTCTGCTTCCAAGGAGGTAAATGGGGATCTGAAACACCTTTCAGAATCACAGGCCTTGCGAGATGCAAGATTTTCATTAACGGCGAATTAATTAGATTCGATCGGATACGGCAGGGGTTAGTCGAATGTACATAATAATATAATGGCTCGAATTGACAGTTCATTCTTTACCTAATTTGTCAAACTTCACTCGAAGACCGAGTTGTGTGTACAGGGTCTAAATTACAACAGCGATCATCACCACTTTTTCTTCTTCAATTGATTTTCGAATTTGTAATTCAAACAAACACGAGTGTTATCAGCGTTTCTTCTGAAGCAGCCTGGCTATTATTATGTAAAAAACGTGGGGGAAAAACCTATTTAAACTGTAACGTATACAGTTTAAATAATGTAAGATGCATCCACATTTGGGACATCACAAAAAGAACTTATAGCGTACATAAGGTGAAATATGCCAAATATAATCTTAGAAGCTCTATTATTCAACCAGAAGCCAAATGAAAGATGTTCAAGTCGTCATCGGAAATAGTCACACTGCAGAGCGAACGAAACTAGATAAGAGAGCTTTCTTACCGGAGTCGGGCTCAGCTGAGAGAACACACACAATCACTTCCACTTCTTGAACTTTCCCCCATGCTTGCCATGCTTGTGCTTCCCGAACTTGCCATGTTTGAACTTGCCATGGTGCTTGAACTTGCCATGGTGGCCAGGCATATGCCCAGCATAGGCCCCATGGCCAGCCTGATGGGAACCATGGGCCATATGGTGCACCCCGTAAGCAGCTGCAGCGGCTGCAGCGCCACCAGCTAACATTGCCCCCATATGAGATCCATGCCCTGTCAGTAGTTGATGGACAAGAGAATAAACAGAACATCATTACTCATACTGTTCTCGACAAACTACGCTGGATACAACAAAGGCCGTACTACTTGGCGTGTAATCTAAAATTCATCAGTGACATTCACTTGTTCACGAGGAGAATTTGCTTTATAGTATCAAATTCCAAAACATGAAAAGAAACCAACAGGAAATATACCAATTGAAATTTAGTTATGTTAAAAAAAAAAAAAAAAGCTTTGATGGACGCCATTAACAAGTAAAAGCAACATATGCGACAAGAACGTAACACCACTTTTCCTCTAGTCAATTGCTTTTTAAAACAGCAGGTCAAAGATCCAGTTATTGTACAAGGATCAGTAAGTAAAATGATTATCATGGGTATCTTTGAGCTGATATCAATTAACGATGAATAATGAACGGAGCGTAGCTTGACATTTTTGGTGATGATCCATACCTTACAAGGATCAGCAAGTAAAATGATTATCATGGGTACCTTTGAGCTTATATCAATTAACGATGAATACTGAACGGAGCATAGCTTAACATTTTTGGTGATGATCCATACCTTGATGTGGGGGAGCAGATGAACCAGGATATCCTGCTGGTGGGTATGCAGCAGGAGGGTATCCCTGTGGAGGGTATCCCTGTGGAGGGTACCCTTGTTGTGGATATGCCCCAGGTGCTGGGGGATAAGCTTGTGGTGGATATGCCCCAGGTGCGGGAGGGTACCCTGCTGGAGGATAATATCCAGAATGTCCATGTCCATGTCCATGTAATCCTTTGTCGCTGCCGTCTTTATCATGCTTGTCCTTTCCACCTCCCATTTTCTTTTTTGAAATGGCTGATGCTGTGGAAAAGTAAAAAAAAAAAAAAATGGGTTGGACAGTTTGATGCAATGATATATACTAAATAAAAATCCATCTACAATTGTGAAGGATTCATTTTCCTAGAACATTATCTGTCCTTCATCGGGTGCAATGACATGCACAGTTCCTGCAGTAAATTGAACAAGATACCAAATTGATATCAAGTAACATGTCGCATCTCCACCTAGCACTTTGGTCTTCTACTGGTGCACTGTCCCCTCTTTCAGACCCCTCAATGGTGAGAGCGTAATTAATGATCTGGCCACCCCTTTAATTTTGAAATTCTATTCACCATCCAGCATGTAATTAACAATGAGATTTTGCCATCAATAAATATTTTCCTATGCCCTATGTCTCACCCTACTCTGCCATGACACAAGTGCAACAGAAAAAATATTGCCATAGCCATATCCCAAAAATTTCACTTCAATGGGGATGTCATAACACAAGGTGGTAATAAAGTACAGTTTATTAGAATAATGTTTGAATTTCACATGGTTTCTTATTATTAGTAATAATTACTTACTTGGTATAATTTCATATAGGTCATTTCTTTAAATTTTCTCTAAGCTGGAACATTCATCATCCCATTCACGCATCTTTTTTATTTCAACTATTTTCTCCACCAATTAAATAAAGAAATCCCAACAACATTTCCGTGTCCCCAAACAAGCCTGGTTCCCTTATGGGAAAAAGATGAAAATGGTGTATCTATGTGATTGAGTACCTGAGCCAACAGATGTTCCACTCTAATAGTTGACATGACCGTTGTCATTGCCAAAACTGGCTCAATTCAACCAATAGAGCTGTGAGAAACACCATTTACAAGCATCTTCCAAAACAATCAGAAGATTTTTTAAGGAATCTGAATTTAACAAGCTTAGGCACAACTCAAGAACCACCACTAATTCTCAAGTGAACAATTTGGGTGAAATATAGATTACAAGTAGAATCATAGCTACACTACCAACGATGATAGCCAGCTTAGATCAAACCTAAGTTGACCACACAGAGCTCCACCAGGATCACAATCAGGTATAATCCTCAATGACACTCCAACACATGTAAAATTTAGATCAATGTCAAGTTTTTTACAAAAACTCCAAACCAGAAACAATTCCACAGCCTTGTACCTTAACAGAGCTGAAGAATGTTCTATAAGGATGAGATCTCTAGCCTTAAAGTCAAATCCCTGCCTTAAAAATGGTCCCTCTCCATTCTGGTCTTGAAGCAGATGCTCTCTAATTTAAGATTGCATGCATTGGAATTTACAATGAAAGCCAAGTCAAGCCATCTTAAACAATTAATTCATATTTTTATCTTATTATCTCTTCCTAGTCCTTTATTTAACATCTATACAGCTTTAAATTTTCTGTCATCGCCAAGAGCATTTAGAGGAAAACAAGAGACATAAAACATATATCGGTCAGACAAAAAAAAAAAAAAATACTCGAACCAATTTTTATAACTCTTTGCAACATGATAAGGGACAAGTCATGTGAAACAGTATAGTACTACTATCAGCAAGAGTGCATGTACAACATCCAGGATTTACCACATAACAAGATCAAATGTTCTTCTTGTTGTTTTTATAAGTTTAACTACCTCAGCTGAAGCCCAATTGCAGAGCATAGAGATCATGCTTGATTTTCTTTTATTTAATCCCTATCTTAGTCATTCAACTTCTCCATAACTGATGTAAAAATATGTAAATAAATATAACCAGAAATTTATTGAACTATCTACACAAATCACGTCGAACAAGTACAATATCCATGCCTTCTGGACAGAACATGAGGATGAGAATAGCTTAGCTACTGAGCACTCATAATATCTACAACTTAGTCACTGGAGATTAATCTCTAGCTACACGGTTTCAGTTTGACTGCTCATTATTTGTTGTTGATTTATAAAAATGTTCATGCTTCTCTGCTTAATTCATTACCAAGTATCATCATATGAAAATATCAAACTAAAAGAAAGAGAAAAAGTGCTGACATATTAACATGAATTATTAGAGTAATTTTAATACCGAAACCAGAGATTTATCAGATGAATTCTTATTTCAAACTTATTTTTGCCTAACTAAGGAAGTCAATCACCTAAATAGGCTTTATTGTTTCAGTGATACTTTCCCTTCTGGAAATATTCTAGACTGACATTTATTTGACCGAGGGCTACCACTAGTCTTAGATTCCTTGGCTGCTATGTGGTTATATTGGGTGATGGATTTATGGTTCTAAAACATGGTTTCCTCTCACTCCAAAAGGTTTTCCTAGTTAAACAGGAATTTTGTCTTTCTGATTACTATAAAAAATAATCAAACACGATTCCAGATCCCCTTTCTGGGAGAAATTCAGCACTAGACCCATCTATTTAAGCAAAAGGTAGTGAGTACAAAACAACAGCCATATGGGATCATAAGCACTCCTACAGCATCATTAATCTATGACTACGCCTCCAAAAATGATAACCACCACTTGTCATCTAATCCATTATCCAAGGGCCATACTGCCATTCTGTTGATCCGCAAAACATGCAACAAAACTAAGGCTTACTCGTCTTATCCAGACAATTACCCGCCATCTTAGTCCTGTTTCAACCATTATTTGCTTATACCTAACCTTGATGTATAGACTAGGAACTTTGAAAAGGTAACTAGGAAAGAAAGAAACCTTTGCAGTTCTCCTAAATGTCATATGCTAACATTGAAATCACAGAAAGTAAGCATTGCCAAAAAGAATTACTCTATCCCTGTTTTGAATGCAGATATTGAAGAAAAAAACTCTTTAACTTATGAAGAAATGAGAATTCCCTAAGCAATCTCATGCAACAGAAAGTATATCTTTATGGAATACACATTCAGATCCCCGAAAATTATATTCTATAATCTTAATCATATTCATAGTCATCGAGCTGAATCACTTGGTAAGTTTTTCATCCAAGGATTGTGCCCATTCCCTCTTTCATGTCAACTAGCCTCTCAAAATCGCTTTTGAAGGAGGAAAAAAAGGGTTATAGAGGGAGGAAGAAAAGAAATTACACGTGCCTACACCACTTTGAACACAAACCAACCAATCCCAACCATCACAAATCCCTAATATGATGATTCAACAAATTGATAGACCAAGAAGAAAACCTGGGGATTCACCCTCTACAATTATTTGCTAAATTTATCAACATGTTTCCCTCCAAGATCCCAAAACTCTCTCATTTCTTGCATGAAAACCAATCACAAAACCCCAAAAAAGATTGAGGAAAAAGAAGGAAACAAGTAAGGAAAGAAAGAGAACTTCATACTTCTCCTAACATCATATATATATTAACATTGAAATCAAAGGAGCTGGTCCCGTCCTCGCTTCTGATACATGTATTGAAGAAAATAATATTTTAAGGTGTGTACAATTGAGAATTCTCTCATAGATCTCATGTGACTGAGCATATCCTCACGGAATACACATCTAAGTTCCAACAATATTCTACAACCTAACGAAATTCATAATCATCGAGCTGAATCACAAAGTCTTTCATACAAGGATTGTGTCCATTCCCTCTTTCATCTCAGATCCCCATCAACCATATTCCACAATCTTAATTCTACTCGCAGTCATCGATCCGAATTGCTAAAGTCTTTCATCCAAGAATTTTGCCAATTCCCCGTTTCCTCACCTTCTCCACCGAGAGAAAGGAGGAAAAAAGGGTTAGCATCTCAGCACCGATACAGACACAGACAAAGGGAGGAAGAAAGGAAATGAAACGCGCTCATCGCCACCTTAACCATAAACAAACCTGTCTCACCCATCACAAGGTTCAAGAAATTGATAGACGAAGAACAGAACCAGGGATTGCCAACATATCTCACACCAAGATCCCCAAACTCCTCATTTCGTGCATGAAAACCAGTCACACAACCCCAAAAGAAATCAAGAAAAAACATGGCCGCATGCAGATCGAAGACCACGACGTACAATCCGATGATAGAGAATACTTCCGATAGATCACGAGCGCAATCCAAAGAAAACGGAAGAGGAGGAGGAAGCGTCTCACCGAGAGTTGAGGGCGAAGAGATCGAGAGCTTGAGACGAGAATGGTGACTCTCTCCGCCCTCATTTATAACTCTTCGAACCGCCTTTTTAGTTTTTCTTTAGATACCTCGAGACGAGACCCAAAACGTACCGGCCATCGAGTTAACGGTGGGTCCCAGTTATCTGTGTCCACGTGTAAACGTGCTGCGGACGCTGTCAAGCGACGCGTGATTCTAGCTGGTACCTCCAGAATTGTTGACTTCGGGACGGTTGAGTGCCTCTTCCGATTCGCTAAGAATTGCATTTATATCTCATAATAATAATAATAATAATAATCTTAGAACAAATGGGCGCGAAGATCGCTGTGCGCTTTTGACCCCACGAAAAATTAATTATATTTTTATCGTATTATTAAAGGGAAAGAGTTTAATCGAAAAAATAGATTATGAAAAAAGGAATACCGAGAAATAGAATAATAATAATAATAATAATAATAGTCATATTAGAAAAGAAAAAAAAGAAAAAGTAATTTAAAATGAAAAAATTGAGGTTCCTAACTTTAATGTTCTTTTTTTGTTTGGGTTTTCGTAGAATGCCATTTACATATACAATAGAAAATAAATTAGGAATAAGAATAAACATTTAGAGAGAAGATTTTTATTTCTAGTGTCACATTTTACAACAAATTTTATTTTAATTTTTATTATGAATCATATATTTTAGCTCGACAGAAACTTCTTTCTTTTCTTCCTTTGCGATCCACACGCTTTTATCTTTTGGTATCTTTGTGTGCCCATCAAGATCTTCCAATTCAGTGTTTCTGTGAACTCGGCGTCTGATCGACGCAGAGAATATATATCAAAAGGGACCGATGGTAAAATGATGCGGACTTGCATTAACTCCAAAAAAAATGCAAAAATTGTTGGGACGGCCTCTAATCCAATAATATTTGGAAGAAAGATATATCGGAAGATCTTAAAACTTAATCACATGATTAAATGTTACTGTTGCAAAAGAGTTATGTTGTGATGCATAAACACACAAACTTGATCACTTCACGCAATCTTTGTAAAAGGAAAATAAAGAACAGATACACATATGCATTGCATCCGATTGCACCTACAGCTCTCGTGCATAACTGCACATGAAGACTAGATTATTAACGTATGCATGTTTCTTTACTATCTCTTTAATGCCATCTTTTCAGAATCTTCGAACCAAGACTGATTGATATGCATCAATTCCAATTGCAACTGGGAAATACAATAGTGAATGCTACTATGAATAATATTATGACATTACAGAGCATTTCAACATGAGGATTTTTGGTCCCCGCATGGACAATAACAACATGGAAAGAAAAGAATAGCTTCTGACTTCTCCTGGAAGGAAAAGGGGAGAAAAATCCAGGCTTTGAACAATAAATGCAGGTGGGGTTTTTTCTTTTCAAAGAATGAATAGCATCTTGATTACACGGTTATAGAATTCAATCCCACACAACTTTCGCCAGTGTAAAAAATTAAAATAAAAGAATGGATACAAAGATGAGACAAAGCACACAGATGGGTCAATATAAAATCGAGACAAATTGAAGGAATCCATATAAAAAGAGGAGAGAAAAATAAGAAAAGAAGGCCTTCCACATCATGATGGGATTGAAGTTGCTTTGTTGGAGCTACTACTCAGGCTGAGAAAACCGTTTTGACCTGTTCAAAGTAATTCCACAAATTTATACAATGAAAACTAGTCTAATATTTTGTAGTTACTCAAAACTTTTGAAGTACCCATCATTGACTTACCGATGCCCAGCCCGAAGCTTGCTGTTTTGTCTCTGAAACATAGGTTGGATGCGTGCAAATAAAGATGGTTTCTTAGGCTTGGCACCAAAAAGGAAGACCCGCAATGGCACATTGGTCCTCTTTGGAGAATTTTCCAAGTGATCGGTTGGGCTGCTTTTTGGTACAAATGGCTCACATAGTTCGGACAGCTGCTGCTCGATTTCTAGTTGAAGCCTCCTGATGTAATCGATTCCCATCTGCAGTTCACTAGCGGCTTTATTGTTCTCCTGTTTCATGTTCATCACCTCACCGTGAAACCCTGCAGCTTGACAAGGAGTGAGCAGCACTTCTCCAGGTTCTAATTCTGTGTTGACGGCACCAGAGATCTTCTCTTGCATGTAGCAAAGAGATGAGATCCTACCATGCAGCTCTGCTCTTAATAGTGTGGATTGTTCCAACCATACCTGTAGTTCAGTTTTCAATTCTCTCAGTCTTGTGGTTAAAAGTGCTGGTTCAGGTTTCCCAGGTCGATCACTAGCAGCACCACCATTGCCCTCCAGTGTCTTGTGGTCCTTCGGCTTACTGATATCAGCTTGTAGGTCTTTGAACTTTGCTCTGAAGTTTTGTATGAAATGGAATGATGTGCTAAACCTTAGCCAGAATTCTAAATTTCCATCAAGCAAAGCATCAATATCTCTTCTAAATTTTTCTCCGATGGGTGAAATGCTCGTTGGCTCATCGATACAATTTGCATTAGTGCCTTGTGCAAGGGGACTTGTTATTTCTGTATACTCAACACACGAATCTTGTTTGGTAGCGGATGCATTTAGATCTTTGGACATCTCAGGATCTCGAGTAGGATTCTGCGTGACCATTGGAGAGTTGGATATGCCTTCAACCTTGTGTTGACCATGCCAAAAGCCTTCAACAGAAGGTGCACCTAGCGTGACACTAGAACTCATTTTTAGAGAGGCCAGCCATTGTCTCAACAGTCGTATCTCCTCATCTTTGATTGCAATGGCATTCTTCAGTTCCCCTGTCAAAGCCATCGTCCTTTGAAGATACTGATTTTTGTTCAGTACTTCTTCAGAGAGCCTTCTCTTTGTCTCTTTGTAATTTTGCAAGAGTGACGTGTACTCAGCTAGTAGAATCTTTTCTCTACCTTCTAAACCACTTAAAATTATTTGCTGAAACTTAAGAGTTTGCTCTTCTCCGTCGGGCAAAATTTGTTCATTGTTATTTAGACGAATGCTAAGATCTGCTTGTGATGAAACTTTCTTCGCCAGTTCATTTCTTTGTATCAAGTCCTCATTCCTTCCTGAAGCACTCTTGAGTCCAGAATCTGCCTCAGTCTGGGAAAGATCTTTTAGGAAATGACCAAGTTCCTGAGTTGTATGAATCTCTTCTTCCAAACCTTTCTTCATCTCATGGATTTCATTTTCCTTTTTATCCTGACACTCTCTCTGTGGTTCAGTGCTAGATTTTGAAACTTCTTTCTCTACTATACAATCATCTTCTGGATGCTCATGAGACTGCAGCTTATCTGAAAAACCTTTGATGCTGCAACATGCTGCAGCCAAGTTTTCATGGAAAACTATTTCTTCGTCTTGGACAATTTTCTCAATTGCCTGAACTCTGCTTAACTCCTCTTCAGCTTCCTTCAGTCTTTTAGACAATGCATTTGAGTCATTGATCAGAACATTTTTCTCCTCTTCCAATTTCAGAAGACATTCATCGAGTTCATTGTTTTCTGAAGTCAATTGATTTATTTGTACTGCCTGTGATGAAACAGTGAGTTCCAACGTAATTACTTTATTTACAAGCTCATTAATCTTTTCCGCCATTTCAGATACAGAACTTTCAGTATTCATTTCAAAATGAGTCCTAATTTTCTCACATATGGACTGTAACTCAAGCCTTGCCTTGTTTAGAGCATACTCATCTCCCTCCATTTTTTCAGCAGTGAAGCCCATCTGTGTGTTTTCACCAAACATGTCTGCATTTACCATTTCTGATTGACAATTCTCACCTTTGAAAATTTTCAACTTTTTGCCAGCGATCTTAATTCTTTCAGACTCTACTTTTGCTTGTTCCAATGATTTCTTTCGTTGTTCCTGCAAGTTAACTATGGCATCCTCACAAGATTTAAGAGCCGTCTCTGTCATCAAGGCGTGTGCCTCGTTGTCCCCAATGACTGCACTAGTACTAAACTCATCTTGCAAGCCACAAGCTTTTTCTTGCATCTCCACTATTTGCTTTTCAATCTCCCAATACTTGACTATCCCACTCTCATATGAGCTCTTGATGAATTCTTTCTCAGTCTGCAGAACCAGTATTCCTTTCTGGAGCTTATTTATCTCTTCTTGAGCCTGTTCGTTATTGAACTGAGGTGCATTACCCTTCTTCTGTTTCCTCCTTATAGACGATTCATTTTCTCTTCTTTTGTTCATCAATCCCTCCACTGTTGGCTTGTTAATTTTACTAGGATCAATCGGGGTAATTGCTTTAGGCAAACTATCCTCCTCCTCCTCTAGCATGGCATACTGAACTTGTTCAGGAAAAGCAGTTGCTATGGTGTGGTTGGCCTTGTGTAGTTCTCCTGATATGTGGTCATATCTTTCAGCCAATGCTCTGTAAGCCCTGTAGGCATCTTCCACAAAGTTTATCAACTCTGGTCTCCTTTTGAAGTACAACTCTGCCCTCTTGGCAAAGGAGTCAGCATCTGTATCAATGAGCTTGAGCATTCGTTTCACTACATCCTCCATCTCTGTAATTAAAGGTAAATATTATTTGTAAGTAAACCATGCAACACAATGATGTATTGCACACATTTTTCTCACTAGAAACCTGCATGAACAATCACACTGTTTGTAATGGAAATGTTCTACAGTATAAGTTTAGAACGTCCTAGAGGATTCTGAATCACATAATTAAGATATTTTACAATTTTATAATTAAAAAAGAATTAATATCAAATTACTATCAAATCAATTAGTATTATATTAAAAAATAAGTCTTACCTCTTTATAGGTCTTCCTCTAACTCTCCTCATACCACTAGCATTAATTATCTTACCTATTCTGACTACCGCATCTAGATATTTCCTCAACATATGTTCATACTATTTTCTTTCATCTTATTCTCTATCGAAATGATACCTAATTGTTCATGAATAAATGTGTTTCTTTTCCTATCTTTCCAAGTAACTCTAGGTATCCATCTTAATATTTTCATCTCAACAATGCAAACTTTTTGTATATATTTTTTCTTAATTGCCTAACACTCAGATCCATAAAGCATTATTGGTCTCATAACTATCTTATATATATATTTTTAATCTCAAAGATATTCGATGATCACACAAGACTCTTGATACCCCTCTCCATTTTAATCATCCTATTTTAACTTTATCAATAATATCTTCATTGATTTCTCTATTTTGTTGAATAATTGATTCTATATACCTAAGGCTTTTATTGAAAGGAACTTCTTGCCGATCTAATTTAACTATATTCTCTTGTCTATTTCTAAAATTATTATAATTATATTTATATATTCAATTTTAGTCCTGCTTAATCTAAAAGTTTTAGTTTCTGAGACTTACCTCCATAACTGAAGTTTATAATTAATTTTACTTAGGCTCTCATCAACTAATAAAATATCATCAATAAATAAGATACACCTGGGAGATCTATTATGTAAGTGACTAGTAAGTTTATCCATTATTAATGTGAAAAGATTGAGACTTAATGCGAATTTTCAGTATAATCCTATGCTAATAGTGGTTACTTATCATACATATCTTTAATAACATCAATATAATTAGTAGATATATCTTTCTTTTCTAAAGTATACCAATAAGAAATCTATAGGAACCTTATCATAGGCTTTCTCTAAGTCAATAAAAACTATATACAAATCTTTCTTTTCCCCCCTATACTTTTTTATTAATTATCTTAATAAATAAATAACTTTTATGGTTGATCTTTCAAGCATAAAATCAAATTAATTTTCAAAGATATTTATTTCAAGCCTTATGAAAATTTTAATGACTCTTTTCTAAAATTTCATAATACAGCTCATGATTTTTATTCCTCCATAATTTGAATAATTTTATATGTCACCCTTATTTTTATAAATTGATATTAAAAAACTCTTTCTCCATTCATCAGACATCCTTCCTAATCTCATGATTTTATTAAATAAACTAGCTAATTAAGCTACTCTCTTGCCCCCTAAACTTTATTAGACCTTAATAAGGATATAATCAGGTTCTACACTCTTAGCTTATTTTATTTTTTCAATACGTCTTTTATTTTATTAGCTCTAATTTTACTAATAAATCTATAATTATTAAATATACCACTATTATTTAACATTAAATTTAAGTCTTATGTGAAATATTTATTAAATAATTTATAAAAAATAATTTTATCATCCTTTCTTAATCTCAATTATTATTAACAAGTAATCTTTGATCTTCATCTTTAATACATCTAAATCTTTAGTACTAAATCTTTGATCTTCATCTTTAATACATCTTTAGTGCTAAATCTTTTTCACCATCTTTAGTACCTAATTTATTATAAAAATTATTATAAGCTATATATCTTGATATACTAATCATTTTTCAGCCTTTTTTAGATTTTTTATATCTTTTAAATTTTTCTTATTTTTATAATTATGCCAATCTTTATAATATAATCGTTAAGTAAAAATTATTTTTTGAACTTCTTCGTATCACCACCAACTCTCTTTTAAGATTACGCCTCTACTTTTAGTTTCGCTAAGAATCTTTCTGCTTAAGCTCCTAATCTTATTAGTTATTGTAGTCCAAATAATATTAATATTATCCTCAATTAAGTTTCAAGTCGCCTCCCATTTCATCTTATTCTTAAAAGTGTTTATATTATCATCTTTAAAATTTCACCATCTAGTCCTAGTAAATTTTTTTATCATATTTTTCTTCCATTTTCTATAGTAAATATCGAATACCATCAACCTATATTGATTCGTCAAACTTTCACCGGATATAACTTTACAATTCTTACAAATAACTTTATCTACCTTTCTAGTGAGAAAATGGTCTATTTGACTATAGTTGTGGCCACTCCTATAAGTAATTAAATATTAATCACTCTTTTTCAAGTGAATATTTATAATTATAAAATTATACAAAGTTACAAAATCCAAAATCATACTATCATCTTCATTTTTATCCCCATAACCAAAGCCCTCATGTATCTCTTTATATTTATCATATGTTTTCCCTATATGATCATTCAAAATTTTTCAATTATAAGCTTTCCTTGAATGATATCATCTAAGCTTTCCCAAAATTCTTTTTTGATTTAATCATCCAATCCAACTTGAGGGGCATAAGCACTAATGACATTCAAAACATCTGATGTAATTTTATGTTGGTTGTCAGTGATCTAAATTTTTTTCAATCACACATAAGGAAATCTACAAATGGCATAAATTTGATAAAGACATATGGTTTACTTGATTTAGCAATACAAAGAATATCATTTGACAAACAACCGGGGTGCTTTGCCTTAAAGTCCATCATGTATGGTTCCTTAAGGTTTACTACTATCTATGTTAAGAATTAATTCCTGCTTTCCTTTAACTTGAGACTTAAGGGAAAATATTATAAATGGTCTTATTAATGTTGTCCCTTAATCTCAAGTTATTACTCACGACATGAACCTAAAAGACAATTCATAGCTCTCATGCTCCGTTAAACTCTGTCCTTCATTTTTTTTTTACTTCAACAACTCACTAAAATCCAGGGTTCTTAATTTCAATGTGTACCGCCCGGTATGAGCGGTACATACCGGTTCGAGAGGATACCAGTACGTGGACCATCCTCTACCGGGCAATACCAGTGTTTTGACCGGTATCGAGGTGTACCAATCGGTACGCACTGGCATGGTAGGTGAAGATATTTTTAAGATTTTAGGATGTACCATTGGTACGCCCTAGCGTACCGACGATATATACTAGTACGTACTATACCAAGCAGAGCTTGGTACGCCGATACGAACCGGTATTCAAAACCCTGCTAAAATCAATATATCTTAGGACTGATTCCTAATTTAAACAAGATGATTGTGTTACTATCACATATTTACACATGGTTATGAATCAACTTAATTCGTAGCTAATGACACGAAACAACCTTATGCTTCTCTCCTTCGATCCCCAATTCAGACAATTCTCTGTTGCATCTTTTCTTTTCTTTCTTCTTGCTCTCAAGATTGGGAATTTCTTCTAATACGATAAAAAACTAGTGCCTTGATCAAATGACAGCAGACAAATTCCCTGTTTTCTTTTCTTTCTCTATTCATCTCTGGAGACAGTGTCGTTTCACCCAATCTGTGAGTACACTCTGATCGTGCAATCGAAGAACGAGTTAAAACGTTTATTTGATACAACCCTAAAAAATATAAGCACCAATGTTGACACAATGACATCACGAAGAAAAGACGACGTAGTGAGAGGTAGAGGAGGATCAAGAGACTGGCCTTGGAGGTTGCTGTCGAGCCATTTCGACTGCTTGGTCCGGATGTGGCTGGCCCACCACCACGAGTACGCGTTGTTCGCGGCTCTCTGCAACATCTCTGCCCGACGCCCGGCTCCCTAATCCCCTCGCCCCTCTCTTCTGAGAGAAATGGACGAGGTTGTGGGGGGCCTGGAGAGGAGGGAGATGGAGTGCTCCGATGGCTGTGAGGGATAAAAGGGGGAGAGAGGAGGGATTGAGAAGACGAGCTGTGAGTCCGAATCAAGAGGAGGAAGGAGGGGATTAGTACCCCAGAGGAGAAGGCGTGGTTACCTTCCATCCTCCCACGGCCTCGCTGTCTTCGCCGGTTAAAGAAGGAAAAGGAAGGAGAATAGCCGGCAAAACGTAGCTAAGTCCCTCCTCCTATGAAGGAGGGTTCTTTTTACATTTCTGTCCTTGACATTTTGGAAATAACTCATTTGTGCCCATCAATTTTATGTTACAATATTTTTTATACTACGTTATAGTACTTTCTTAGTATTATTGAAAATGCTATAACATAATATAAAACAAATATAAATATAATATTTTTTTTATAAATTTTATATTATACTATGTTATAGTATTTTTTGATATTACTGAAAATATTATAACTCGATTGATTTAACCAATATTGAAACTCAAATTGGCGTTGATACCTTCTTCAAAATATCAAAAGAAATAAGACAAAAAAATAATTGAAGAGAAAGAATATTTTCGTAAAATTTCAATATTTGAAAATACAATGATAAATATGAATATCAATAGCAAAATCGAGTTTATTTGATGATATATAAAATATTTAAATATAAAAGGGGTATGCATGAGAAATATAAATTTTAGAGGAATATTTATTACTGGGACACATATCGTCCGATTGATAGGATATTACGGATTTAAATTTGGTTGGCGGGAAAAAAAAGAGCGCGCAAAATGCTAGGGGAATAATCAGCCACGTTACGGATCCCCGTTCACTAACTTCAACCCAATCAGGCCGTCCACAATTTTGAAGTGTACGGTGGATATGGCCTGTGGATCCCCGCAACGGTTTACGAACGCACTATAAATGGCCACCCAAACCACCTGTAAGCAGGCCCAAATCATCTCCGGTTTTCGATTACCCAATCGCTCCATCAACTCTTCCCTGGGCTTTTGGAAGACTTCGCTCGATCCCTGTTTGTTCTGATCTTAGAATCGTTCTTGGTGATCGAGTTCTAGATTTTTGAGAGCGAGGAGGCGATGTCGGGCCGAGGGAAGGGAGGGAAGGGACTGGGGAAGGGCGGGGCGAAGCGCCACCGCAAGGTGCTGCGAGACAACATCCAGGGCATCACCAAGCCGGCGATCCGGCGGCTGGCGAGGAGGGGTGGTGTCAAGCGCATTAGTGGTCTCATCTACGAGGAGACCCGTGGCGTCCTCAAGATCTTCCTCGAGAACGTCATCCGTGACGCCGTCACCTACACCGAGCACGCGCGTCGGAAGACTGTCACAGCCATGGACGTCGTCTACGCCCTCAAAAGGCAGGGCCGCACCCTCTATGGCTTCGGTGGTTAGGGTTTTATATTCCCTTATAAATGCTGCTGCTAAAACGGAAAAGAAATTAATAGAAAAAGAGAGCAGCAACTCAAACCACCTGTAGCTCAGAAACTACTAAGTTCAGGCTTTTAACGTTTGCAATATGTTTGATTTGGGTTAATGTGGGGTTTCTATCTATAATTCTAGTTTGGCGTCAGTAATTTTTGCTGATTTATAGATGTATTATTGTTGGATTTGAAAGCTGCAAATGTTGATCTTCAATGATAATTGGGCTCTTTTTTTTCCTTTTTAATTTATATAAGACCCTTATCATGAGAATAGATTATCTTCTGAACAACTATATTATAATTAAATTTTTTATTATCTAATAATTATAATCAGAATTTAATAAGATCTACATTATATCTTATTTTTTAATCAAATAAGGTTATATAATTTAATATTTTTTATTTGACTCATTAGTTGCTAATAAAAAAGAAATTTAAAATTAAAATAAATAAACTAAAATTTTATTCAAAAATAATTTTATATAAATTTAGTTTTAAAATTTTTAAAAAAATTTACATGTGTATATGAATTTTATAAAATTAGTAATAAATCTAATAAAATAAGTATGCACCAAGATAATTTTGTTATATAAATTCAAACATTATATATATATATATATATATATATGAATAAGATAATAAAAATAAATAATTTTAATTATGTAATTATAAGAATTTTTTTATATTTTAAGTTGTAAGGCCTTAATGAATAGATGAATAATCAGTATACTAAAATTTAAGTTTTTAATTAACATTAATTATTTTTAATTTTTTCTCTAACTATTAAGTATTTTAATCATAATATAAAAAATTATTAAAGTATTTACCATTCTTAAAAAAATTATTATAATATGTTACAAAGTATTTTTAATGATTTAATAATTGAGTTTCACTATATTAAGTTTAAGTTTCAAAGTAAAATTTGATAGTTATAAAGCTTGGTTAGTAGTTTCAAAGAATGTTACAAAATTAGTTTTTATTTTTTATAATTCTTTTTAAAATTATTTCTTTAATTAATATAAATGTAGAACGTAAAATAGATTTTTTTATTATCGAGATAATTTATAACATTAATATATAAAAATATTATTATTTTAAGCTAATTTAATTTACGAGCATATAATCTTTAATTTTTCTATACTTAAGCATATAATAGACTTTGAATTGAGAATACAAAAAAAAAAAAATTTCTTTTATTTGATTTTTTAGTCATTTTTAAAAATATTTATTTTAATTATTTTTTTACTTTTGTCATTTGTTGAATAATATTGTGTATTAAATTTCTTCAAGATCTAGTTAATATTTTCTTTCTAAGATTGTCTTAGTAATATTTAAGATTTTATTTTAAATATCTTAATACCAATAACATAAGTTATCTTATTTATATCAATTATTTTAAAGTTCTTGATGAGAAAATTTTAATTTAGTATAATAAATCAATAATAATATTTACAAGTAAAATATTATCAGTATATAGATCAATATAATAAATTTGCTTACACTCACTTCTAGATATAAACATTAATTATTATTTTTTAAATCTAAAAAAATACTAGTATTATGAAACTTTACATACATTATCTAGAAACTTGTTTATAGTCATAAATAATTTTTTAAAATTTATATACCAAAATTTATTTTTTTTAGTGAATTGTTTAAGTTAATCTATATAAATTTTTTACATCCATCTAATATAACTTAAAATTATAATGAGTTATTAATGTCATGTCGATTCTAAATGAGTTTATTTATAAAACTAGAGAAAATGTCTCATTATAATCAATACATTCTTTATGAATAAAATATTTAATTATAAGTTTGACTTTTATATCATTCAATATTATTCTTTTAGTAATATTAAGTAATTTGACGAGTTCTCTAAAACTATTTTGGTCTATTGATTTTAACTTTTTTATTATATTATGTTAATTTTTAGAATCATTACTTTTTATAACTTGTAAAAATAATGATAGTCTTTTGATTCATATATCATAATTTAATTTTTATAAAATATACGACATATAATCAAAATTTAAATGTCTCTTTTTCTTTTCAGATATTCTCAAAATTATTGATTATGATAATAATTTTTAAATATAAAATGATAAAGAAGTATAAACCTGTATCTTCTTAATATCAAGATTAATATTTTAAGATATACTATTATTGATTTTTTAATTTTTAATGAATCTTATTTTATCATATTCAACTATTCATGTACTATATTTAGAATAATAAAATCTATATCTATTTAAGTTTTTTAGATAAATAAAAAAATAATCCTTAAATCTAATTCTTTTTGTATGATTAGAAGATTATTATCTTTATAGGATAATCCTAAATATGTACATATCTTAAATTGAGTTTTCTATTCATATATAAATAAAAAAAGTTAACTAAATTGACTTACTAAAAACCTCGTTCAAGATATATATAATTATTCTTAGAATTTCTTCTCACATTGATTTAAGTACAGAAAAATAACTCATAACACTCGTAATTATGTTTGTAAGAGTATGATTTTACATTTCAGTAACCTCATTCTACTATAATACATCTAATAAGACATATTGAATACAAATACTTTGTGTTTTTAGGAATCTTATAAAAGAACTAAAATTATGATTAGGCTAATCATGTTGCCAAAAAAATTTACTACCCTTTTCATATTTGAAAATTTTAATATTTTTATCTAATTATCTCTCGAGTTTAATTATGTATATCTAAGGGTGTCAAACTTACATGAATTATATATATATATATATATATATATATATATATATATATATATATATATATATAATATCTTAATATATTATCTACAAAGATGATAAAATATTTTTTTTCGTTAAAATAGGAAATATAAAGTGACTGAAAGATGTAAATATATATAATCTCAAGAAGTTTATAAACTATGTCTTTCTCTATATAAACAAGGAATATAGAGTGACTCATAGATATAAATATATATAATCTAAGAAGTTTTTAAATTATATTTTTATTCTAATATTTTATTATAGGATCATTGCAAACTTAAAATTCACATTAATTCTATATAAACCATTACATAATATTAAAAAATAATTTTTATTGAATCATAATGAGTTTACCTCTACCAAAAAAAAGAATATCATTATAATTTCAGATAAAAAATTTAAATTTTTAGAATTATACGAATATAATATGTATCCTCAAGATTCATCAAATGAATAGTATAGGTAATAAGTACTAATTATTATTATTTTTTACTTTAAGATAATTAATTTTATACAATGATAAATACTTCATACTCTTTTAGTTCTTATATTAAAATAATTTTTTATTATTAATAATTTAAGTTAAGGCATCAAAATCAATCCAATAAGTATTAGAAAAAGATTTTTATAATGTTTGAGTTTAGACTTATATTTTTTTCCTTTCGAACCAAAAGCTTACGATCCTTTTTCATATTATTTTTTCAAAAAAATAATACTTTACTATGAATATTTTTTTTATAAGTTTATATAGTATTTATAAACTTAGTTAATTTGTTTGATAAATGATGCTTCAAACTTTTATTATTACTTATTTCTTGAGTACTATTCGAAATATTATGAATATTTTCTACTTTAGTCTTATTTCTTTTTAAACACATATGCTAGCCGGCTTATTTAAGTTTCAATTATCTTTAATTTTATTATAATTAATTTTAAATGAGTAAAGAAATAGAATTAAGAATAAATTATATGAAAAATGACTCAACTATAATTAGACCTAATGTTTTTGATCTTACAACTTTGTAAATCATATTGACGGTATAATTTTGAATTCCTCAAACATTGTCATACTAAATTTTAGTTAATTCTTTTATTAGTATGTTAGTCAATATCTTATTAATAAATTTAATTTTATTTTTAAATATTTCAATGCAATAGTTGTAGACTATAGTGAAGTCTAAATATTATTAGCAATTATCATAAAACTAAGTCTCTTAGATCTTTTTCTATCATTTATCTTATTTTTTTGTTCCACGAAGCTTTCAGTAGTTATATCTATGATCCTTTCAATTAGTGGTCTAACACAATTAATATAAATTATATATACTCAAGCCATTTATAATAATTTAATTTAAAAATATAAATATATTCATAAGAATGTAATGAAGAAATTGTCATTGTAATAACATAATATAATATTAATACTTTAATTTTTTTAATAAATATTGAACTATTGATATCATCTCTATTTTAACTTTAGGTGAAATATTGATATATTTAGTATTTACATAAAATTATTCATAATACTGATATTATTATTGTATAATAGTATTATCATAGGGTATACAACCTACCTTAAATTACAAAGATATTCAAAACAATATTATCTCGTAGGCCTATCATTCGCAACTACTAATCAAATAAGACTTAGGGATATAAGTTACAAATAATATTTATCAAATATCTTTAGTCTAATTTATAATAAAATAGTTGAATAAAAATAAATTATTATTATATATTAATTAATATAAAAAACTCATATGATAATTATAATCATGATGAAACATAAATCATGTCTTTATATAAAAAATAAATATCATTTTATACTTTTAAACATATGCATGTCAATAATCAAAATAAATATCAAAGAACAATAATTAGATTTTTAATTATCACATATAAAATTTTATCAATATATCATATGAGAAAATTATAAAAAGTCATGATTTATATATTTTTAATTTCATATGGAACCCTTAAATAAGATTAGTCAATCATATTTAATTGGACAAGCCTAAACTTGGGCTAAATATCAACCTAATTAGATCAATCAAAATTAAAATTGATCAAAATAAAAAAAATGATCAAATTTTAATTTTTTAAATTCGATAAAAACGTGATTGATCAAATCTAAATCTATTCAAACAATATAGTCATGATCAAATTTGATCAAAATAATTAATTAAAATAAATTATATTAATTAATTTTATAATTAAGAATATAAGTTAAAAATATTTAATTTGTGAAGGATAAAACTATAGTTTCATTTCGGAGTTCATGCTAACAAAGTTGAGCTGAAATCAAGAATCATTCTTAATCCAATCAAAGCGGTGACTTACTATTCGTGGACGAGAACTCTGTTCATGGCACAGGGAGAACCGGCTTGCTGGAAACAATTGTGAGTTTGATTTCAGTAGTTTATGCCACAATTTTGTTGGAATTTAACTTGCTTCTGATGTTGATAACTATTGTTTGTATAAACCTTATTTAACTTTGTTTATATAAAGTCCAACGATTCTTACAGGAGAACTTGAACTCTTGTGCATATTGCATTTTGACAGCGGGATATCAATATGCGGACTTTCTCCTTTTATATGACTTCGTAAGATACATTAGTGTGTGTATATATATATATATATATATATATATATATATATATGGGTTTCGGAAGTGCAAGGATGGAGAAGGAAGTCATGAGCTCCGGGTGCAAGTCTTCGCTGTGCTGCGTCGATGCGCGTGAGCCGGTGAGGGCGAGCTACCAGCTCCTCTACAAGTGGCCCGATTCCGACGTCGAGTTCCTGAAGTCGATGGCCGCCAGAAAAAGAGCAGCGAGAGGCGACCTCCACAGCCTCAACTGCTGCGCCGACCTCAAAGAGGGGAGGAAGCAGAGTTCATGTCCCAGCGTGGTCGATAGCTATTCATGCCGGCAGCTGTACCTGAGAAGCTACACCTTCACCAAGAAGGAGACGGTCCCGGAGAAGACGAGGCGGTGCCTGATGATTGTCAAGCAGACGGCTGCGGTCCTGCCCATCTGCTGTCAGAGCAGCGATGGCGGTAGCAGCTGCGTTAAAAGTTCTGATTTCAGTGCTCCGAAGAGCGTGACTACGGAGAGAAAGGGGGAGGCGGCGGAGGGTTCCGCAGGTACCGGGAAGTACTCCATCTTCCGTCGCCTCCTGTTATGCACCGGCAGCGTCGAGGTGGTGGATTGAAGGTGGCTACGCTTGGATCAAAAACCAGTCTCATGATGCGGTCTCTTCCCACCAACCATCTCAGCTATTTGGCTCGCTCAATTATATTTCTTGTATATGGAAAGATACGTTGCTGAATTATCTATCTTACCGTGTATTCTGTCTGTGTGTCTCTTTACATCCACCTTGATATCTCAGCAGCTACAACTGTATGACTTCTAAGATGCATTTGTTACTAGATATGTTGTGATGATAACTATGCCGACGACACCAATGCACAAAAGCAAGGGTGTTTAAGATTAACAATATTAGTTGCTTTCAAAGACCTCCCCAACAGCCTCTATGGCGTTTTAGTTGTCTCACAATGCTTTCCTCGATGGTATTGCAGCCATCCGAAACATCGGACTGTGCAGGGAAGCTCCTCCCTGTCATGAGCAACAGCCATAGTTCCTTCAAAAACAGATGTCTTGTGACGAAATCTACCATAAATCAAACACAGTTGAGGCAATTTAAAGACAATGATGATTTCAACCAAGATCAAGAGAAGGATGCATTCTCCTTCTTTTTCTTTTGTAACAACTACCACAAAGAGCCCATGGGATCTCTGTTCAGAAATGAGCATGACAATGGATGCTTCACATTAAGAATGGAGGTCCAGTGTCAGCTAGGGTTGCCAATCAAGGGCATCAAAGGCCACAAGGATTACTCGACAATTGCAGATATCAACTACAGAATCCATTTCCAATTTACAAGATAGGGTAGAAACAGAACTAAGCAACTCATCGCAACGTAATCATCCACTTATATACTACAGAACGAAGCTTGGATCTATGAGTACATATAGCTTCTACAGATGGTTAAATAGCACGTCTCCTGAATTCTATTACTGGTACAATAACGCTCCCTTCAAATGGCATAAATTCTGTCAATCTCAGAATCAGATATCTCCGAGTTATGTTGCCATGAGTTTGAACCGCTCCTTGATTTTGTCCTCTTCCTCATAGCACGGCTGTGCTTCGATTTAACCACATAGAAAGTCATGGTCCCAAGAACACCAGTCATTATTAGGCCACCTATCAGTGTAACCAGAATAGCTGCCCATCGGATATGCCGGCCCAACACAATGAATGAAGATGCGATAAAAGCAACGGTAGTGCAGACAGAAGCCAACCACATCAGCTTGTTAATTATCTGAATGACCCGCCTCTCTGCCTTTGTTTCTCCCCTGACAAGTGTTATCTGAACCACCACCACTGCTAATGAAGTGAACAGGGCAATAGCATTGAAAATGAAAAATATTTTGAAACTCGCAGAGTGCACAACTATTGCTGTTCCATCTTCTTGAGTTCCACCAGGCACTGTAAAGATTGCAGCGAATGCGACAGTAGCAAAGAGCACGGCAACCACAGTGACAGAGTTAGTCGCGTTGTTAATGCCTTCTCTATGGAGCTTCCTCAGCTCCTTCGCAATGCCGTGGACATTTTTGTTTGTTTTCCTGGTCTGCTCCAACTGTATATGAACATCCTTTTTAATCTCAGTTACAGTCTTCCTGAGCTCATCACGTGGCTGATTCAGTTCATTTGCCCTAACTGCATCATAACGAGAAAGCCATTCCTTGATTTCTGCAGATTCTTCTGAGAGGGGCAGGCCTTCAGCAATATCAAAAGCAGTTTTATGATCTCTTGTCAATGCATTCACATTTGTATCCGGGAGGTGTAGGAGAACCTTTACTATCTACAAAAAATGGAAAAATCTGAAATAAGCATGACATCAGAAAACTGCAAACACCTTATGGATTGAATGCTCTTCATAGTAAGATTATATCAGAACTATTAGTCGAAGATGATAGGGGTAAAAAACTGATTTGACATAACACCCCGGATTCGACGTAATACACCCCCACGTTGAACACCCTGTGCGGCACACTGCCCCAGAACGAGCATTAACAACGACACGACGCGCACCCACACCCACCATACCCAAACAACCTCCTCGGCTGACCCCTCATGGCTGGCCGAGGCAGGGGAAGGCGCTGACTAACATCCCCCATGCCCTGCGACAGCTCGACCTTCCACGCAACGCCCATGACGACGACAGACGCCATCAGAGGTACGACCCTGCTCCGGCAGAATGACACATCAGGTAACATCAAACCCACTTATAAATATCCCCTGGCTCCCAACGGGAAAAGGGGGGGGGGCAATCTCACTCAAAAACTCCTCTTCGGATCACTGACTTGATCGTCGGAGGGGTTGGGCCGAGCAACCGACCCGGCCTGTGTGCAGGTACTTGACCGCTGCTGAATCCACTTAGCGTGGCGGAACTTTCCAGCCAGATCCCCTGCATCAGCCACCACAGCATCCCAAG
Organism: Musa acuminata AAA Group; assembly: GCF_036884655.1. NCBI lineage: Eukaryota > Viridiplantae > Streptophyta > Magnoliopsida > Zingiberales > Musaceae > Musa > Musa acuminata. The sequence goes on along the minus strand of NC_088355.1, from coordinate 11,604,458 downwards.
GGGAGCCACGTCCGATCCCAGCCATTTGGAACCCTGAACCAGCCGCGTCGACCCCGAGGTCACGACTGAAAAAGTTACTTACCGTAACAGAATGGCGCTAGAAGGAGGGCCCATCCAAATGTCAAGCGATCAGCGGATCCACTTCGGCGGACCCCCGACCGCTGGGCTCCCCGCCTCGAGGGAACACCCCCTACATGATGAAACCCACGACGAACGCCCCGCGGCGGTGTCAGAACGCTACTGGCAACTGTTCAATGACCCAGGCTTGTCGCCTCCCGACGGTGCACCCGTCGGCCCGTCGCAAGTGTCACCCGAGGCCTTTCATGACCTCGCCCACCAGGTCCGAGCCCTGACAAGCATGGTGCAAACTATCGTCCCGATCGTCTCCCAGCGGACCCCTCCGCATGCGACCCGACCTTCGCAGCAACGGGAGACCCTTGTCCGGTCTCACGCACCACTTCCAGAGCTTCTTGTCTCGCCTCGAAACCCCACAGCTCGGCCCGAGAGCCGGGAAGCAGAGGGCACGACGAGCCGCCCCGAGCCCGAGGCTCCGACCGTCGATTCGACGAATGCCTTGCGAGCTCAGCTGCGCCTCGTCAGTAAAAAACTGGACGAGGTACAACAAGAAGTTCGCAAGTCAAAAGGAGAGCTCGGGGCGGACGGACACCAAGGATCCCCGTTCACCCCCGAGAAACAAGAGCAGGCGATCCCGCCACACTTCCGCCTCCCCTCGCTGGACGCGTATGACGGCGCCGCTGACCCAGCGGACCACGTGGCCGCTTTCCGCGCCCAGATGGCGCTGTACGGGACTTCTGACGCTCTAATGTGCAGGGCATTCTCGACGACTCTGCGGGGGCCAGCTCGCACGTGGTACAGCGGCCTAAAGCCCGGGACCGTCGCCTCCTTCGATCAGCTCGCCAAGGATTTCGAGCTTAACTTCTTGGCCTACGCCCGACCGAAGCCGTCTATGGCGTTGCTCCTCGGGCTCAACCAGAAGGAGGACGAGCCCCTCTCCCATTTTGTGAACCGCTTTACGACGCAGATCCGCGGATTATCGGATGCTCACCCCTCTCTCTTGATGCAGGCATTAATGACAAGCCTGCGGCCCTCCAGGTTCTTCTGGTCGCTCGTGGAGCGGCCCCCCGCCGCGGTCCCCGAAATGCTCCAGCGTGCTAGTCAATTCGTCGCCGCGGAGACTTGGATGGTTGGGAAGCGGGAGGATCACAAAAAGGTCAAGTCAGAGCCGCCCCGACAGCTATAACCCGCCGCCTCCCGGCGGAGGGTAGACAGACCCGAACCAAGGTCTCCTCTTCCCGCCTTGAATTCATCCCAAACTGAAATATTCCTGCACGAGAAGGGGAAGGGGTTGCTCAAGGACCCTCACCTGATGAGGAACCCGCGGGAGCTCGCAGACCGTTCAAGGTATTGCCGATTTCACCGACAGCACGGGCACGACACTGAACAGTGCTACGAGTTGAAGAGGCAAATCGAGGAGCTTATCCTCAGAGGACACCTCGGCCGAACAAGGGGCAGTCACCTCGACCGGAGGGCCCCGTCGAGCGGCACATCGATGTAATAGTCGGGGACCCTGCATCAAGGGGGGGCTCCATCTCGGGCAGAAAGGCGTATGCCCGAGCCGCTCCTGACGAAGCCTCGGGACACGAGCCCGAGCCCGAGATTACCTTCCCAACCGGAGCTTCCGAGCGCCCCGACCACGACGACGCCTTAGTGATATCGGCCAGGGTAGCCAACGCGCAAGTAAGGAGAATCATGGTCGACACGGGGAGCTCGGCCGATATACTTTACTTCGACGCCTTCCAGAAGCTGGGCTTGGCCAGGGAAAACCTGAGCCCGATGTGCTCGACACTCATCGGTTTCACGGGAGATTCAATATCACCCCTGGGGGCTATTACTTTGCCCTTGACTCTGGGGACCCCGCCGAGGTCGAAGACGGTGATGACCACTTTCTTGGTGGTCGACCTTCCCACTGCCTACAATGCCATACTCGGTCGGCCGACCCTCAACAAGGTTAGAGCCGTCGTCTCGACCTACTACCAGACCATCAAGTTCCCAACTCGTGCTGGAGTCGGGGAAGTCACGGGAAGCCCCCGAGAGTCCAGGCGGTGCTACCTTACCACCGTTTCATTGGGAAAGAGAGCCAGGACCGTGGCGCCACTGGAAGACCCACGGGAAACAAAAAAACTGGCTCCTCATCCCGAGCCGAGGGGATCCACTGTTGACGTACCCTTGCAAGAAGCTCGACAAGACCAAGCGATCAAGATCGGATTAGAGCTGCCCGAGCGGGAGCAGGAACAGCTCGTTGGGCTCCTACGGGAAAATGCCGACATCTTTGCCTGGTCCCCATCAGACATGACGGGTGTCGACCCCGAGCTCGCGGAGCATCATCTCAATATCCCACCCGACGCTCGCCCAGTGAAGCAAAAGCCCCGGCGAAAGGCCCCTGACCGACAACGCGCCATACGAGAAGAGGTGGATCGGCTCCTAGCAGCAGGCTTCATAGAAGAAGCCAAGTATCCTCAGTGGTTGTCCAATGTAGTCCTCGTGAAAAAACACAATGGAAGTTGGAGGATGTGCGTTGACTACACTAGCCTTAACAGTGCGTGCCCTAAAGACTGCTACCCCCTCCCGAAGATCGACCAGCTGGTCAACGCAACAGCTGGGCACGCACGCCTATCTTTCATGGACGCCTATTCAGGGTACAACCAGATCAGGATGGCGCCCGAAGACAGAGAACATACGGCTTTCCTCACCGATCAAGGGGTATACTTCTACAAGGTCATGCCGTTCGGGTTAAAAAATGCTGGGGCCACATACTAGAGAACGGTGAACAAGATGTTCGCCCGTCAGATCGGGAGGAACATGGAGGTCTATGTGGACGATATGATCGTGAAAAGCCCAGAAGCCGAAACGCACCTTGCCGACCTGGCCGAGGCATTCGCCACATTGCGCAAGTTCGGCATGCGACTCAACCCCACAAAGTGTGCTTTCGGCGTCACCTCCGGGAAATTCCTCGGGTTTATCATACACGAGAGAGGAATTGACGCCCAGAGAAGGTTCAAGCAATAATCAACATGCAGTCCCCCCGGACGATTAAAGACCTGCAGCAACTTAACGGAAGGCTTGTCGCCCTGTCTCGCTTCCTCGCCCGGTCGGGCGATCGCTGCCTCCCGTTCTTCAAGGCGCTCAAAAACCCGAGGAACTTCCAGTGGACATCGGAATGCGAGGAGGCCTTTAAACAAATGAAGCGGCACCTGGCCAGCCTCCCCCGCCTCTGTCTCTCCTAGCGAGAAGCTGGGACTATATTTAGCGGCCTCCCCGCATGCAGTCAGCTCTGTCCTGATTAAGGAAAGCTCCGGCCAACAACTCCCGATCTACTATGTCAGCCACGTCCTGAGTTGACCTGAGGAGCGTTACCCGCCAATAGAAAAACTCGCGCTCGCCCTGGTGCTCTCAGCTCGGAAGTTGCGCCCCTACTTCCAGGCACACCCGGTGGAGGTCATCACCGGCCAACCTCTTCGGCAAGTCTTAACAAAATTTGATGTTGCAGGTCGGCTCCTCAAATGGGCGATGGAGCTCGGCGAACATGATATAAGATACGTGCCCAGGATCGCCATTAAAGCCCAGGCGGTAGCCGACTTCATCGCGGAGTTAACTCAGATGGAAGACGGAGACCCCAAACAAACCCCCGAAGCTTGGACCCTACACGTGGACGGCTCGGCCAACTCAAGGGGTGCCGGCGCGGGACTGGTCCTCCATGCCCCTGACGGACTGTCACGGACTTAGCTGGTTTTGCCTAAGTCATGCGGCACCCTCGCGCGTCCGTCCGCAAAGGTCAGCCTCCCCGAAGCCTCCCATTGTCCCTTAAGACCAACAAAAGAGAGAACGGGTTAAAGAGAACGCCTCAATCGGGATTCACAAGCAAACATGTCCGAAAAACACTTCATAGACAATGCAAATTACAAACAGACTTTACAAGCTCTGAACAGTTGCACAACAAAGGGTAAAATGGTCCATTACAGACCGAGAATCTCTCGCACGTGTCCAAATGACACAACCTTTATTTACAAGCCTAAAGAGGCCACCAACCTAACTCAAATGGGACTCTGAAGCCTTCGGCCGCCCCTCTATATGTTGTACAAGGCATGAACATGCCAAAAGACACGGACACACATAAGCATTACGTCCAACATCTTGTTTAGAAGTTTGTCTGTGACAGGACGCTCGTTCGAGCGTTCCCTCCGCTTCGGGTTTAAAGCCACCAACAACGAGGCGGAGTACGAGGCGCTCCTAGCCGGACTAAGGCTAGCCCTCGAGATGCAGGTAGCCGCGATACACGTCCTCACCGACTCACAGCTGGTGGCCGAGCAGCTCAGCGGTGGATACGAAGCTCGGGACCCAACCATGGCGAAATACCTGGCACGGGTAAGGGACCTAACCGCCAAGTTCCATTACTTTACGTTATCTAATGTTCCGAGGGAGGAAAACGAACGAGCCGACGCGCTAGCCAAGCTGGCGTCGAAGCCGACCTCTGAGGCACGGCCAGAGGTTGAGGAGCTCCCTGCTCGCGCCATTGAAGTGGCGACTACGGCCTCAGGCAGCGCACCGATCACGTGGGTGCAGGAGCTGCTGCGCTTCATGCGGGATGGAACCCTTCCCCTCGACGAAGCCGCAACTCGGCGCATGCGTCATACGCACGCATGGTACACCGAGGAGAGTGGCCGACTTTACAAACGGTCCTTTACCTATCCCCTTCTGCGATGCTTGGAGCCTGACGAAGCCCAGACGGTCCTGGCCGAAACCCACGAGGGGGTCTGCGGCGAGCACATCGGCGGGCGAACCTTGGCGCACAAAATACTCCGCCAAGGCTACTACTGGCCGACCATGTGCCGGGACGCGAAAGCTTACGTACAGCGATGCAGTTGGTGCCAGCAACACGCCCGCGCACCCCGACAGCCCGCGGTCCCGCTCAGCCCCATCGACTGTGCATGGCCGTTCGCGCAGTGGGGTTTGGACCTCCTTGGACCCTTCCCACCGGCTTCTGGACAGCGGAAGTACATAATTGTAGGAGTGGACTACTTCACAAAGTGGGTCGAGGCCGAGCCGCTGGCGACGATCACGGAACATCAAATGAAGAAGTTCGTGTGGAAGAACCTGGTAACTCGGTTCGGGTTGCCCAAGGCCATTATCACGGACAACGGACCCCAGTTCGCCGGCAGAAGGTTCCGGGAATTCTGTGCCGGTCATGGCATTCAACTGAGGTTCAGTTCGGTGGCCCACCCTCAGACGAATGGGCTGGCGAAGGTAACCAACCGATCCATCTTGGACGGACTCAAAAGAAGAGTGTCTGCAGCCCGATCGGCCTGGATGGACGAGCTCCCCAGCGTACTATGGTCGCTGCGCACCACTCCTAAGGCCGCGATCGGAGAGTCCCCGTACAGCTTGACGTTCGGGACCGAAGCCGTCTTGCCGCCCGAGATGGCTGTCGCCACCCTTCGGACAAGGAGCTATGACGAGGAAGTCTCGAACGAAGGACTTCGTGCCAGCCTCGACATGCTCGAGGAGCGACGCGCTGACGCGCACTTGAAAGCCCTCTCTTACCAGAGAGCCGTTGCGAGGGTCTACAATAAAAAGGTACGACCCCGACTGATCAAGTTAGGCGACCTAGTCCTACGAAGGGTCGAGGTCAGCGACCCGACCCGAGCGAGGGGGAAGCTGGCCCCCAAGTGGGAGGGACCTTATCGGGTTACCGAGGTGGTTCGACCAGGTACTTACCGGCTCACGACAATGAACGGTTCTCCCTTGCCGAGAACTTGGAATGTCTGGAACCTTAAGAAGTTTTTTGTCTGAAGTAATGAAACCTTTTTTAGAAGAGGTGTTTCGCCCAGAAGGGGAGAAGGCAGCAGTCGAAAGAGGAAAAAGTTTTCTTTTATATAAAGCAAGCCCACTTACAAGACTCGGCTTACAAAAACCCGACCAACAAAAAACAAAATACAAAACCCCTTTATTTTTGGGGGACCTCTAGGCGATCGTCGAAAGGGACTTCCTCGGGCATGTCCACCCCCCGGTCCTCGGGGTGAGGAGTAAAGGGGTCCTCCTCCACCTCGAGACCCGGGTGACGAGCGTGGAAACGGGACGTAGAGATACGGTATCCATACTCAAAGGATACCCGCCCCGTCCACGTCAGCCCAAGCTCGAACCCCTCCGACCTCTTGTAGGCCTCGAGGAGCTCCTTGTCTCTCGCGGGTCGAAGACGGGTCTCCTCCGCCAGCGCCTCCGAGGCCGTCTTCGCCTCAGCCTTCGCCGCGTCCAGCTTTTTGCTGAGGGCGCCCGCCTCCGTCTTCAATAGGCGGAGCTCGGTCCGCTCCACCCTCATTAATTTCTAGAGCTCCTCGTTCGCCTTCTTTGAGGCCTCGAGCTCCAACCGGAGGCGCGCCGCCTCCGCATCCGAATCAGACGCGCGCTTTTCCGCGGCCGCCACGGCCTCAGGGCCGGCCCCGGCTTGAACCTCCGCGATCCGGCGGTGGAGCTCGGCGTTGCGATGGGCGAGGCCCCCAATGACTCGCTCGGCGTCGCGCACCCTGTCCATCAGGGCCACCGCGTAGTGGAGACCCTACATAAAGGGAAACAGGTCAAGAAGGCTGGCGTCGGACCGATGAACCAGGAAAGCGGGAACACGCTTACCCAGGTCAGTGACTGGGCCGACTTGTTGAGCAACGCCTCCGAGGGCAGGACATACAAGTCCCGAGCCATGTCGGGATGGAGCGCGCCTCGGAGGAACGTTGTGGAGGGATCCCCTCCGGCCCACACCTTAGACCCCCGGGACAAACCCTCCCAGCGGGGAACCAGGGGGTCGCTGAGCTCACCGGACAGGATCTCGCTCGCTAGCCGCGTCAGGTACGGCTCCCTGTCTCTGGCAGGAAGCCGGCAGAGGTCACGCACGGAGACAGGGTGAAGACCCTTCCCGGCTGTCTGCCGACTGGGGCCCGCCCCTCCGCGATGAGAGCTCGCCTCGGGCCCCTTCGACGGGGTTATCTTCGCCTTCTTCGAAGGGCGCCCGGCCTCGACTTCCAACAGGGCGCCCTCCGAGCCGGGTAGCGGATCGATCGACGGAGCAGGAAGAGGAGGTTGCGGATCGGTTGGCGAAGCTGAAAGGGGGGGCTTCGAACCCTGACCCCCCAGGAGCGAACGCAGGTTCACCATATCTACGAGAAACAAAAGAAGTTAGTACCCGGAGCCAACCACGCTAATGCCGGGACAAAACGCAACTAAACGTACCCAGAGGCATCGGGCTGAGGCCCGCCTCGACCAGCCATTGCTCGGTCATGGTACGGATGGCCTGCGACCTAGGGAGAATCTCCTTGAGCCTCTCCAGAGCTTAGCGCTCTGCCTCACCCAGACATGGGGTAGTGTTATCAACCGCCCTCGCGGACCACCGAACCCCGAAGCCCCAGTCCTGTGCACGGCTGACATAAAAAAACCTCCCCTTCCATCCCTTGTTACTGGAAGGGGCACCACCGACTCGAAAACCCGTCCGGGCTGACAAGAAATAGCCCCACGAACCCTTGCAGAGGCGATAGCAGGAGAGAAAGAGGTTGAGAGGGGTGATGTTGGCGTAATGGCATTCCCCCAGGAATACCACCAGGTAACGCCAAGAGTTTGGCGCCACCTAAGATGGCGAAACCCGCCAGAGAGACAGGCAAGACACTATGAGAGGATGAAGAGGAAAACGCAAGCCCGCCTCCAGGGCGTCGAGGGTCAGGGCAAAGCCCTTCGGGACTGGGTCATACGCCCGCTGACCCGGATCGGTAGCACTGAGGATATGGTCCTCCGGGATGCTATAGCGCACCCGGAGTTCCTCCAGCAAGGCCCCACTCACGGAGGAATCAATGTCGTGCGGCCACATCAGAGCCTCAAGGGCCCGTACCGCTTCTCCGTCGGAGGACTCAGCAGGGGACGGAGGGGGACTTCCCTCCCCAGCTCCGAGGACACGAAGAGAAGAAGAGGATGCAGAGGAAGGAGGAGAAGAAGGGGGCGACATCTCGACTGACCTTAAAAAGAGGGGAAGAGTACGCAGAAGACGGAAGGGGACTGGGGAGGCAACAGCGTAACTCGAAGGAGAAAGTACGACGGCGAAAGATGGAGACGAAGTCGGGCCTCCGCCATTTAAAGGGGATAGATCGTCAGAACCAGCGCCCCTTCGCTTCCCAAGGACGGGCGGCAACCCACTCGCCCGCAGCCGTCACGTCGCATCGGGAGACCCCCAAAGGCGCTCCGCATTAATGAGGGCCTGACGTGGCGGCTAGCGGCAGCGCGGTGCGAAGTATGGAGGCACCCAATCATATCAGCCTCGAGAACCGGCGACTCCCAAAAAGGGGCAGCCCTTTACCTTCCCCAGAGAAGAAGCAACCTGGCCTCCCGCGCCTACGCGCAGTCAGACAACCAATCAACGGGCAAAGAACAAGTGCCACCTCGGTCGCGGCCTACCTGCGCCAAGCCCTTCACACACACCCTCCCGAGATCACACCTGCGCGGTCACCCTGCCTGCGTTGTGCTCCTCGGCCATCGACTTTACGCCTCCTATGATCACACCTGTACGGTCACCCCGCCTGCGTTGTGCTCCTCGGCCCTCGGCTTTACGCCTCATGAGATCACACCTGCGCGGTCACCCCGCCTGCGTTGTGCTCCTCGGCCCTCGGCTTTACGCCTCCCGAGATCACACCTGCGCGGTCACCCCGCCTGCGTTGTGCTCCTCGGCCTTCGGTGTGCTCCTCGGCCTTCGGCTTTACGCCTCCCGAGATCACACCTGCGCGGTCACCCCGCCTGCGTTGTGCTCCTCGGCCCTCGGCTTTACGCCTCCCGAGATCACACCTGCGCGGTCACCCCGCCTGCGTTGTGCTCCTCGGCCATCGGCTTTACGCCTCTCGAGATCACACCTGCGCGGTCACCCCGCCTGCGTTGTGTTCCTCGGCCCTCGGCTTTATGCCTCCCGAGATCACACCTGTGCGGTCACCCCGCCTGCGTTGTGCTCCTCGGCCCTCGGCTTTACGCCTCCCGAGATCACACTTGCGCGGTCACCCCGCCTGCGTTGTGCTCCTCGGCCATCGGCTTTACGCCTCCCGAGATCACATCTGCGCGGTCACCCCGCCTGCATTGTGCTCCTCGGCCCTCGGCTTTACGCCTCCAGAGATCACACTTGCGCGGTCACCCCGCCTATGTTGTGCTCCTCGGCCCTCGGCTTTACGCCTCCCGAGATCACACCTGCGCGGTCACCCCGCTTGCGTTGTGCTCCTCGGCCCTCGACTTTATGCCTCCCGAGATCACACCTGCGCGGTCACCCCGCCTGCGTTGTGCTCCTCGGCCCTCGGCTTTACGCCTCCCGAGATCACACCTGCGCGGTCACCCCGCCTGCATGGTGCTCCTCGGACCTCATCGGCTCCATTGCCCCTGAGTCCAATCCTGCTCGACCTCCCGACTGAGTTGCGCGCCTCGGCCTGGTGCTGCTCGAGATGCGTTCACACGACCGACCCGTCTACGGCGCACCCCTCAGACCCGCCTGAACAACTCGCTTGAAGAAGGAAGCAATGCGTCGAACTCCCTACATGCGAAACCGACGCATAGCTCCTTTCGGGTGGGGCATATGATAGGGGTAAAAAACTGATTTGACATAACACCCCGGATTCGACATAATACACCCCCACGTTGAACACCCTGTGCGGCACACTGCCCCAGAACGAGCATTAACAACGACATGACGCGCACCCACACCCACCGTACCCAAACAACCTCCTCGGCTGACCCCTCATAGCCGGTCGAGGCAGGGGAAGGCGCTGACTAACATCCCCCATGCCCTGCGACAGCTCGACCTTCCACGCAACGCCCACGACAACGACAGACGCCATCAGAGGTACGACCCTGCTCCGACAGAATGACACATCAAGTAACATCAAACCCACTTATAAATACCCCCTAGCTCCCAACGGGAAAAGGGGGGGGGGACAATCTCACTCAAAAACTCCTCTCCGGATCAATGACTTGATCGTCGGAGGGGTCGGGCCGAGCAATCGACCCGGCCTGTGTGCAGGTACTCGACCGCTGCTGAATCCACTTGGCGTGGCGGAACTTTCCAGCCAGATCCCCTGCATCAGCCACCACAGCATCCCAAGGGGAGCCACGTCCGATCCCAGCCATTTGGAACCCTGAACCAGCCACGTCGACCCCGAGGTCACGGCTGAAAAAGTTACTTACCGTAACAGAAGACATGTTAACAGTCTCGTAGTGGTTCTAAGTAAATAGAAGGCACAAAACCCAGCAATTTTGAAGAGCCTTCTTTTTCAGGTGTTATATGTACATGTGTGTGTGCGCGCGCATTTATATGTATGTATATATATATATATATATATATATATATATATATATATATATATATATATATATATATATATATATATATATATATATATATACACACACACACATATACATATATATACACACACATATATATACATACATATTTATATATATGTGTATATATATGTATAAATTTATATCTATATATATATATATATATGTATGCGTATAAATATATATGTATATGTGTGTACACACACACACACACACACACATATATATATATATATATATATGCTATAAAAGAAATTACTTCTTTAGGCTACCCCTATCTAAGATGATATAAGAAAAAAGTTCAAGAGAAATAATGTATACAAGCCACTAGACAGGCAATTATATACATGAGATTCATGTCAGCAATTCAACGTTAAGGTAGTGGCAAGTTAACCACTCCAGCGATCCAAGTTTTATCCTGGCCAGCTGGCCCAATTATCATAAGGTGTAACTACTCTACCAAGATAGTCTGACCAAGCTTGCTTAATGATCTTCGCTGACTAACTTGTCAGAAAGCAAAATATATCTGTAGCACCCATCAGAAACCTTAACTTCTACTTCCGTGAAGAAATATCATGCAAAGATATGCATAATTCGAGCAGAAAACAAAAGAAAATCTGGAGTAAACATCCATTATTTGATGAAGCTAATGCAGACCAATCCTCATGAGAACATCAGAACAAAACTTGATTATGATAAGCAATCAATGGCATGCACTAAAAGCAATACCTCTGCTCTCTTTTTTCTTGTAGCCACATGTAAAACTGTGTTGCCAGCTCTGTCTGGTAGCATAACTATAGCAGGATCAGCATCCACAAGGGCATTAACAACTTCACAATGTGTTCCTTTGACTGCCATGTGCAGAGCAGTTTGCCCCTTTTTATCAGTCCTTCTAGCAAGCTGTGGATCCTTCTCAAGCAATGCTTTTACAGTTTCAACATGCCCTTGCCGGGCAGCAAAATGCAGAGCATTTTTCCCATTGGCTTTTGGTAGCTCGATTAAGCTTGCATCTCGTTCTAGCAACAAGTTTACAATTTCGGTGTGACCTCTTATTGCTGCAGTTATAAGGGGAGTGGCATTTGATTGACCAAATGTCTTGATGAGAGTCGGATCATGATCTAGAAGTACCTGGACAATTTCTGTATGAAACTTATTAGTGACATCCCTGCAGGCAAAATAACTCGGCCATAGAGAGAGAGGGAAGGGGGTACAGACATCAACTAAGCAAAGAAACATATTTGACAAATGGATAGCATTTGCTTGTAAGAAATTCAGTCGATCACAACAGGCGTATTGCTTCTACAGCTCATGTCATTTATCTATGATTGCTCAATATGTTGCAAAGGGTGCCAACGAGAACATGATAGAACATTTAGAAACATATGCAAGTCAATTTCAATTTGTATAACAAACATGCAACATAAATGTTCATAAAACATTGACTCTTGATAACAACTTGGTGGATTTTTCAACACTTCAGAGCCAACAGTAGTCAAAGCCGACTGAAATTATTCTAGAAAGAAGACAATTAGAATAACATTCACATGCCTTGTTTAGATCCAAACATAATAAAGAGAAAGGAAAATCAATTTATAACTCTCAAGTAAACACATGATATAGCATACAAATTCTTTTGCACTTGAATGATTACACTTGAAAAGAAAAACAAACAGAAGGCCTCATAATCCAGTACTGCTGTCAGCAAGTAAAAATCCAGTGCTCCAACCAATAAACAGAGCAGCTAGTGCATCTTAAGCTTAGATTTCAAGGGCCACAAAATTCATACTCTGAACAAATGCAAGTTATTTAGCTGTCCAAAGAGCAGACTTCACATAAACTAAAACATCAATTCTCATTTAATATTTGATTCTCGTTAACCACACAAATATGTTGACTAGCTAATTGAGAAGAATGCATGGATACCCTACAACATACATGACCATGTGCCAACTTATAAAATCCTCTGTGTTCTCTACTATGTTATCATCTCTAAAGAATCAGCTTTGCCATGTCCCCATTTCTAAAAGCAAGCAACTGCTACTTGACCATTTCTTCACAGATAGAACAATTCTAAGATGGGAAAGTGAACCCTAAAGTGATGGAGATATGATGTATGAAATACAGGAATTGTAGTCAACAAGATTGTCATGTCCAAATCAATCCTCCTTAATTTACGTATCTAACAATCAATGGAATCAAATTTAGACACCAAAAACTTGTAACTAAGGGTAGCTTTTAGTGTTCAGTATCATTTATTATCACTAGACATAAGCAACAGTAATAGTATGAGTAAAACTTGATCACAGATATCCCTACTCACCTCGGTTCCCCTCTCTTGCAGCCACATGGAGAGCATCAAAACCCGATCTGTTCTTTCTGGAGAGGCTCTCCCGATTGGAGTACTTCAACAGCTCGACCACGATATCAAGAAAACCCTTCTCGGCAGCGATGAACAGCGGCGTCTCCTCCACCTCGTTCACCTCGTTCACCACCGCCGCGCGGATCTCCGCCACCTCGGCGTCGAACTCAGCTTCGCCCGGCGTACCCGTAACCTGAGCATCGATCTCCCCGAGAATCTGCCTCACCGCCGCGAGGTCCCCGCGCTGCGCCGCCAGGTGGAGCTCGGTGTCGTTGTGCCGCCCCGTCACCTGCTTCACGTACTTCTTCTTCACCGACGGGTCTATCCTCTTGCCGGAGTTGGACAGCACAAGCGCCGGTGCCGCCGTCGGGGACGCCGCCGCCGACGAGGCCTGCTCCATCCGCTTCCCCGAGTTGGACAGCACTAGCGCCGGTGCAGGCGGCGCCGAGGCAGTCGGAGAGATGGAGCTGAGGCTGGTGGATCCGAATTCGAGGTCCTTCTCTCCTGCTTAGCCAAAGACGGAGCGAAATACCGATCAAAATCGAGACATGGGACCGAAATCAAGGTGCAAGCAGCGCAAAAGGCGACACCTTTCTCGAGTTGGAGCCCCATCCTGCTCCTCTTCCTCCTCCGGCGCTGCTATTGGAAGCGCACGAGCGGCTTGTGAGCGATCAGCTCAAGGGGGGCAAAGAGAGAGCCATGGCGCAAAAAGCCAGTCGAAGAGGAGAGGAAGTGGACGCAAGAAAAGGAAACGACCGGGGATCCTCTCCAACCATACCTCCGATGCGAGACGATCGAACCCCCACTACGGCCGTCAGTTTATGTGGGTCCCACCTAAACCATCGGTGAGATGTTGCTCGATGCCGCATTGGAGAGGATCCCAATCCAACTCGATCACTATGGAGGAATAATTATTAGGCGGACGATGTGACACCTAACTAAAATTGAATTATAATTACACAAATATCCTTCAATAAATTATTGGAAATAATCCTCCCGATATATGCTTCCATCAATAGAATGTGAGGTTGGCACTGCTGAATGAAACATGCCACAAACATTCAAATCACCTATTCAAATAATCGAAATATATTTTACGATTTCGATCCAAATAAATTTACAATTCACATCTAAGAATAAAACACTTTTTCCCTTTCCTCATAAATTAGGCAAATTGAGTTCCAATTTCTTCCATGTGATCGGACTAAGAACCCATCGATCCCAATGCCCAATAGCATCAGATTCAGTCGTTGTTTATATTCCATTTACTATGAACTAATTCGGTTCTCACGATTAGGGAATTTTACATCAAGCTATAATTATTTATATTCTCTCTCTACTCTGTATTATCTATTGTTAGGAGAGAAGAGGTGTAAGCTGCTGTAAGCTAGATATGGAAGCGGAAATGAACCGAATCCACCATCTCAATTACGCGGTCCGGGATGACACCTTGGACCGGTTCGGGCCCGAACCGGAACCGGAACCGGAGAAGAGCTTCCCCAGCTGCTCACGGACATCGTCGGGCGAGTACGACGCCACCGCAACGTCCTCAATCACCGGATGCCAGCGCGCATAGAACCCCCGGAACGCCGGGACCACCATGCCTCGCACCGCCTCCCTCACCTCCTCCCGCATCCCTGGGTCGGTGACCACCCACCCAGCCTGGGTGGCGCAGGCCGCCTCCAGCGCCGCGATGAACGCCCGTATCCACTCCCCCGCCTCCCCCGCCGACACCTCCCCCTTTGGAACCCCCGCAGCCATCCTGCCCCACGCCACTCGCCCGTACCCCGCCGCGTGCTGCCTCGCCTTCGCGGCGTGCCGTGCCACCCACTCCTCGCCCAGCAGCTCCAGCAGCTGGCAAGACCGTACCTTGCTCACTATGTACTGAAGGTTGTTCGCGAGGAAGAGGTAGGACAAACCCACGTCCTGATACGTCTCCGTTTTCCCGTCGAGCTTGCAGAGCAGCGCGAAGACGAGCCACGCGAGCTTCTCGGCGACCGCCGAGATGTAGGAGGAGGTGGTGGTTCCGGGTGAAGATGGGCATGAGGCAGGAGGATGCACCGCCGGCGCCTGAGACGTGTCCAAGAAGAAATCCGGGATGGGGCTTGGGGTCTGGAGGGGGCAGTCGGCGAAGATCTCGGCGACGGAGGACTCGTAATCGGCTAGCAGCGAGATGTAGTTCATGGTGTAGCGGGTCATCGGATGGACCCCTCCGCCGGGGACCGCCAACCGAGAGGATTCCCTCAGGATCGCCGACTCGAAGTCAGCGAGGGTGGCGCGGGCTGTCTCCGCGAGCTTGGAGAGAGAAGCGAGGGCCTGCGCCCGGACTACTGCGGTGGACTCGAAGGAGAAAACGAGCTCGATCTCAGGCCACAGCTCCACGATGGTGTCGTACAGGTCCAAGAGCCGGAACAGCTTCTCAGGTGACCGCTTCGACTTGGCGACAGACACCGGGAAGCTGAGGAAGTGGAGAGCGGCATCACCCGCAATGTCCGCGAAGAGTGCCTCCCGGACGGTGTCGGAGCCGGCGAAGACGTGGTCGAGGAGGACGTGCTCGCCGTGGAATAGGGTCCTCAGGGCAACCCTGGAGGCGCCAAGCCAAGACCGGACTTTTAGCTCGAGCATCGCCCAGTCCAACTTCAGGACGTGGGCGAGGGAGAGACGCTCGAAGCCAAGGCGGCAGAGGCCCTCGTCGACAATGCACTTGCGGAGGGTTTGGTACGTCGTGACGCACTCCTTGCTGTATCCGGCGGAGACCATGGTGTCGGCGATGGCCCGGAGGTCGGCCATGGCGATGGCGGCGGCGCGCTCGACCTTGCTTATGGACTCCCCAGCGGCGAGCGCCTCCTCCTCGGGCGAGCGGTACTCCCAGGAGTCGTAGTCGGGCTCCTCGGAGACGCTGGAGTGGGCGGAGCGGACGGAGACGGACTCGGGGTCGAGGAGGTCACGGTTAGCGGCAAGGATCTGGTAGAACTCCTTCACAAGGCGACGCATGGCGGCCTGCATGAGGGTCTGCGCCCGGACGAGGCAAGGGTGGGAGAGGCGAGCGGGCCCGGCGGCCGCAACGAAGGCGAGCATGGTCCGCTGGAGGTCGGAGACCTCAGCAAGGAAGCGGTGAGCCTCGGAGCGGCTTTCGTAGAAAAGGGAAGTGATCTTGGCGTAGGCAGAGGCGTCAGGGTCCCATTTGGCGATGATTGCCTCAGCTCTCGCCACCTTCTCCTCCATCATCGACACGTCCGACGAAGACGAGGAAGCAGGGAGGTCGTGATTGCTGCGACGGCCGAAGGATTTGCGCGACAGGAGGCTTCGCAACGTTTGTCTCATCATCTTCTCGGGCGCCAACAGCAGAGATGTGCTCGGCGGCTGATAACCGAAAACTCATTTCTGTGGTGGATGCCTGATAATTTCATTCAGTTTCTTCAGTCGTCCAGAGTGGGTTTGGCTGCTCCATTCTTATGGCTCCACGAGAAGATTTAGAAAGGTAGGATGACGTATTCTTGAAGTCTTATGGTTTGGCTGCTCCATTCATCAAACCCGTACTTGAAGTCTTGCTTTCCCGAGAAAATTGTTGATGGTGATTCTTGACGACCTCACGCTTTGGCTTTTCTCACAGGAAATGTATTCTTGAGATGCATTGTACGTCACAAGGTGATGGGTTTGTCAATGACGTGAAGGTCACTGTCACTCTAATAATTTAATGCCGGTCGAGGAACGCTGTAGAAATGTGACTTCGCTTGTGTGGTTTTTGGCTTGGAAACGTCAGAAGTCGAGAAGTTGACGAAGATGTAAGAGAAACGGAGGAAAAAAGTCGACCAATGATTTGATTACAAACAAGTGATACGTTCCCACATGACTTCGTGAATAAAATTGAAGGCGTATGATAGCGTGATGGTATGAAGTCGTCATTAATGCGAAAAAATTTGATGGATTCGATTGAGGACAAACCCTTATAATACTTCAACTTCTTTCTATATTAAATAAAAAATATTAACTTAAATTTAAATATTTTGGACTAATAATTTATGCTAATCATGTTAATAATGAATCCGTCGCCCCATCGGATTAATCCACAAAACATGTGGAGGTCAACCTCACCTTCGGTCGCGTC
This sequence comes from Musa acuminata AAA Group, assembly GCF_036884655.1. Taxonomy (NCBI): domain Eukaryota; kingdom Viridiplantae; phylum Streptophyta; class Magnoliopsida; order Zingiberales; family Musaceae; genus Musa; species Musa acuminata. The sequence goes on along the minus strand of NC_088355.1, from coordinate 11,587,566 downwards.
TGGAAGACAGAATCAATGCTTTTCCGCGCGTGACCTCTGCGATGTGTATGTATTAATCTAAGAATGCATGAGCCAGAGTCAATGCTGATAATTCATTCACTTAAAGATCCATCATGATGGGTAATATTGTTTTGTCATGTGGTCCACAAATCAATTTGACTCTACATAAACAATTTTCTTAAAGATTAACTCAACATAAACAATTTGATGTGATAGATGGATTTAAAAAATTTATTATGAAAGGGATGGCTTCATAATATATATTTATATAGATGATGAGGAAGAGATCTTGTTTAGGTCATACATTTAAATCTTTACATCATGAATTGATTAAGGATTATAATATATAGAATTTTTATTTCATGTTTATCTATATCATGATATTCTATTATGCCTCACAATATTAAGCTTCTGTCAAGGATATCAATCTTGGATTAATACAACTAAAATTTTGTATAGGCAAGAGGCTTTACGAGGAAGTCTACTAGTTGATTAAAAGTATACATGTGATAAACATGTAATTGACATCGGGCAACTTGATCTCTTACAAAGTAAAATTTGATGGTAATGTGTTTCATAAATGAGTAAAATATTGAATTGGTGCAAAGTAAGTGACATTAATATTATCACATTATATTATAGGAGTGTATTGAGAAATAATGCCAAGTGCGTGTAGAAGATTGATGACCCAATTGAGTTTATAGTTATGGTAGTGTTGACTTAGTATTCAACTCCAATGATGGATCTTGTGATTGTATTTTGTTTCTTGGAACTCTAGCTAATTAGATTTACTTTTAGAAAGATAATATAAGCTGACATAGATGTTCTATCATTAATATTGTCTACCCAATCAACATCAACGAATAAAATAATGAGTGTTTATGAATGATAAGTCCATGATTGAGAGCCCCTTAAGATATTGCATAATACATTTTAGTGCAGACCAATATATAGTGGAGAGCTAATGCATGAATTATGATAATTTGTTAACTGTAAATAAAATATCTGGACATATGAGAAATAAATACTATAAGAAACTAAGTATTTGTCGGTACCGTGGGGTCCATAATAAATCTATCATTATATAATTTGAGTGACTCAATTATATAGAGTTGGGTGACGGTTCTTTGGCATGTTCGTCTTTGATAATAGATCTCGAATATACTTTTTTAAAATAAAAAAAAATTCAAAAGATATGAATATTACTTCCATTACCAAAAAGTAGTTTAAGGTTCATAGATTTTTTATGGAGAATCAATCTGTCAATTACTTAAGGAATTACTCGATCTCCATAGAATTATTTTTTATGATAATAATATTATCCACATAGATTAATAGATATATAATATATCTTATTTATTATCATAGGAATAAGGAGGTGTCAGACTTGAAGTTGATGAAGTTAACTGACATTAAAAATATGCCAAGTTCAGTATACTAAGCTCTTGGAGTTTGACAAAGTTTATAAATAGTTTTTCATAATTTACAAATATGATTTAGATATGTGGATGAAACTAAGGGTTACTGCATAAAGATATTTAAAGTTAAGATTATTTATAAGAAAGTACTGTTAACATTTAATTGTTATATATGCTAACCTTAAGTGATAGTCATGCTCAAGATGAATTGAATTATCATTGGTTTAATAATTGGACTGAAGGTCTCTATGAAATTAATACTTAGTTATTGGTAAAACCTTTTGGCCGCTAGACATACTTTATATTTGACAATAGATCTATATAGATTTTATCGAATTCGAAAAATCCACTTACACACAATAATATTTTGTGTGAGGTGAGATGATATAAATGTCCATGTGACATTATGAAGTAAGGTACTGTATTATCACATATAGCTTGGTGCTATTATGGATATTTTTGGGTTTAGGAAATGGTTGTAGGTTTAGTAGACTCAGATGGAGAGCTTGTGGTAGCATGAAAATCAAGAATTTGATGTAGTTTGAAGATATCATTTTTGAAACGTGTTATCATGTGATGTCCAAGCTCGGTGGTATTATTGAGTTATGTTGATAGTATAAGAATTACTGATGAGTTAGTGACACGTACATGATCAAGCTAATGCACTTCGGTATCACTTGGTTGAGAAGAGAACAAAGACATTATTTGTGGTACTAAGGGCATTGCTTTATTGAACATTGAGAGTAGAGGTAGATGAAGAAGTTGCAGAGGCGATGTGGTGCTAATGAATTGGAATAATAAGGAAGTATAGGTCTAGAGGAGCATTATTGGTTAACGTGATGAGGTACGCTTGAGGGGGTTTAAGGTGTACTCAATATGAACTCAGTGATAGATGGTTGTTATAGTGGCTCGTTTTACAGGAGTAAGATTTTGGAAGAAAAAAGGTAGACTCAACAAAAATAGTTCCATGATACAAAGACCTTTTGAGTTTAAGGATCATAACATCGAAAAATATTATGTTTAAGGGAGTACCCAATTAAGATACAATGTTTAGATTTTGGTATTAATTTATGTAAAACATAGGGGCACAGTCAAGTATAACATAAGCAACCAAATATTTTAAATTTATGAAGGTTTGAGATTTTATAAAATAATTTTTTAAATGATGACTAGTGTTGTAGGATTGGATTGAGCATACGGTTAATGAGATAAACTACAGTTTAAAATACTACTAACTAAAAGGTTAGTAGCATAAAGGCTTAGTATAGGAGGGTGAGACTAGTCTCAGCTATTTATCAATGCTTTTGTTCGATAGAGCCAACTACTTAAAGTATGTGTGATAGTGACTTGAGATGTTGTATACTACATGATAAAAGATACGTTGTTAGAGCTTGATATTCATCTCTTATATCAGGGTAAACTATTTTAATGGTAGACTGAAAGAAGTTCTCAACCAATCTTTTAAAATGAGTAAAGACTATAATGACTTCATATTTATATTTGAGAGGATATAATCATGTATATTTAGTAAAGTAATCTAAAAAAATAATATAAAATCTAAAATTATCAAAGGAATTAGATAGGGTAGGGCCTTAGACATCAGTGTAAATAATTTTAAATGATTTAAAGAATGATATGGAAGACATACTAAAAGATAGTTTATGACTTCTATTACTAAGGCAAGCATCACAATAAATTATAATTCTACTTGATTTGGAAGTTGTAAGGGAGTAACAAAAAAATAGCTGTTGTTGAATGGAGGATGATGAACCAAGGCAACGATGACACACATCGATTGGAGTAGCAACTGAAGTAAGAGTGATTGGTTGGGTATTTTAAAGTTGATAGTCATTCATAGATATTATCTTCACTTTGGCCTCGGACTATACTCTCGTACTCAAATCCTTTACAAGAAATGAGTCAGGAAAGAACTCAACAAAAGTATTATCTTATTTATAGCATTGAGAGACAAAAAAAAAAATTATGTGAAGTGCATAAAAACATCATCAAATATAAAAGTATTTGTGTGTGAATTAAGTGTTATGGAACAGTATGATTGATAGGGATGTAGGAAAATCCTTGGGGGCACTATCACATGCGCAATAGAAGAACATTAAAAATAAAATATCCAATTTCCCAAATATGTATTCGTCGTTATACAAAGATTGGTGCACAAAAACCGCAAAACTTAAAACTACATATATGAAAGAATGTGTTACCTAGGGAGATCGTATATTCCTAAATCCCTATAGATATCTATGAGAGGGTGAAGGAGGTCAAGTGTCCTCCTCTCTATCCAAGAATCTCTCATTGGCTCTTATTGAATCTCATCAATAGGATCCAATAATTCATGGGCTTATTGGATATCCAATAAGATAGGGCTCCGGCGAATATCTCATATCCGAACCTCTACTTATCGCAACGCCTACCATATGTATGTGACCCTCTAGGCCCAATATCGAGTTGGTCATGAGTCATACCTGTGAAAACTCCTTATAGCTTAATGAATTATTATCTTCATAACAATTCACTCAACTCATCGACTACGGATGTACTAGGCCACTACGCCGTAATCGCTAGACGATACAGGGGAATCCAATACATTGGACTTATCTGTCCTTAGTTACTATATACATATAGTCCCTCATCCATCTAATATCTCAGAGACCATATACCGAGCATGGTGATATCAGACCCATATGGTTTCTGCTCAAGTCTCGCTCTAATTGGATTCTCTTTGAGAACTCTTTCTCTTTCAATCCGAATGACCATGGCTAGAGATTTGTCTAGGAAAGAACACATGAAATATTTCTCTCATGACACTGAGAGTGGATGATCTTCTATCGACACTCAATAGTCCTCGTAAGGTTGGCTACCACTCCTAATGACCGGTTGTGCTGAATTTGGAACCTCTAGACATATAAGTCTGGTATCAAAGAATGAAGTACTCATACAGGACATCCTTGATGTCTCAAGTCCAAGGACCAAATACACCACTGAGACTATAAAATCGTTGTCTAACAATAAGGCATCATCAAGCATCTAGCATTCCGTAAGCGGATCAATCGGTGAACTCATTCCCCAATAAGCACTTGTACTATATTCCTAGTGTTCCCACACGAGCAGCTATGAGACCAGCTGCATCTAGCATTTGGACAGGTATACAACACAAGTCTATTCAGTTATCTTGATGTCTCTCTCGACTAACCTATGATTAGGATTATTTATGATTTGTGTTTAAAAGCGAATCCGTCTCATTATTGTGATCTTATCACGATCCGATTCTCATTGCTCAAATCCATAGACATCACAATATGTTCAAGCAATAGGTAATATAAAGTGATAAAATGTCAAATAATAATAATAAGCAAAAAGACTATGTGTCAACTCACACGTGTCATCACTCAAGTGATTGGCTTGCAAGACACCTATGACTAGCAAGGGATTCCATTATTATCACTAATGATGATATCTTCATTATCTCCATAGTCGATGTAAATAGATAAATTCTGTACATTAGAAGTGATATGATGAGAAATACCAGAGTCAATAATCCAATTGCTTATATAAGCAATCGGAGCAATCATGATGTTACTTGAGTGCTCGTTAGGTGTAGTAGTAGGTTTGGGTTAAGATCGATAAACTTTTGTTATATATCTGATTTTGTCATATAGTTGATATATAATTTTTTATTAATTATTATTGTCAAGATGTTAGAACTGCTGATAGTTAAAGTTATTTCCTGAGTTGTTTAAGTTGAAGTTGTCACCTTAGTTGGAGAGTTAATAGTGTAATGAAGGATGATTACTTTGCGTAACACTCATACATACATATATATACATATATATATATATATATATATATATATATATATATATATATATATATATATATATATATATATATATATATATATATATATAAGAGGCATCTTATTTTATCATTTATTGAAGTTCTTATTGCTTTGATTATCTTTTCCTTTAGATTTTTTATTGAATTGATTATTTTTTTTGTAATATTTAGTCTCGTATTTGTCTCTTTTCATCTCATATATGTTTCATGATTAATCAGCTTATCATATAATTCTTCAAATGATATTGATGAGTCACGTGTTCGAATTACTATCGTCAATTCCTTATATTTGTCTTCTAGGCTATTGAGAGTATGAATAATGACTTTTTCATTACTTAAGGGATGACTTATTAAAGCTAAGTCATTTATAATAACTTTTAGATTTTATATATAATTAATAATATTACTTCCTTCTTGTGTTATTTTTATTAGAATAGATAAAAGACTTAACATGCAAGTGCGAAAAAGATTGACGAGGATGATTTGTAACTTGGACTATACTTCTACTGTAGTGTTGCACAAAAAGATTAATGGTGCCATGAAGCCAATGATTGGGGCTTGAATGACTTATAAAATAAGGCAATCTTGTTGTAGTCATAACTTATAATCAATATTTACCATTAGGATGGGTTCTCTTGATATTAAGATTTTTCTGGTAAACAACTAAGAGAGCCAATGATGTAGCCTAATAGATCATATCCAAATAGGAGACTGATGAATTATACTTATCAAGATGCATAGTTGTTGTTTTTGGATAGTTTGAATGTCATCAAATTTGTTGCATTTATATATATAAGTCTTGTAAATTGAGATGGACTATTGCTTGCTAAGGAAATAATAATTGAAGCATGAGATGTAGAAGTGTAAGACATGCTGAGAAGATATTGTAATCTACCAAAGAAAATTCAAAATCAATTGATGGTTGGTAGAACCCTAGAGGAATTCTATATAGATTGATCTTTGAGGGAGATCACTCCTTGAAATACTATAGGGGTTCCACCCACCTAGAAGTTGGCCAAATGGTTGCAATTATAGATAGATCTCATTCTCAAAGAGATGGAAGCTATATACTTATATATGGCTCCAAACCCTAATCCTAGGGGCTGCTTCCTAAGTGAGTTACCCCTTTTGCCTTTAACCCTAACCAACCTACCCAATAAAAGGGGGCGGCGACTAAGAAACCTAAAGGCCTAAATATAAACCCTAGCCACTCTTCTTTATAGGATAGAGGCGGCTAGGTGGGGTTTATTACAATCTCACAAGGTTTTATTAGCTACTTCTTGGTTGAGTAAGACCCAACCCTACTAGGGTCCTATCAAGCCTGCCCTCTCCAAATCAGCCTTGTCCTCAAGGCTGAGGTTCCATGAACTTAGAGAACCGGGTCTTCAACTCCTCTTGTGATTCCCATGTGGTGTCTTCAAGTTGTAAATTATTCCAATGCACTAGTACTTTAGTAGAGAGACGTCGACGATGCATCACGATTCTACGGTCGAGTATGGCTTGTGGTTGGGCTTGAATATCTCCATCATTAGTGGTGTTGGGTAGTTGGATCTGAGGTGACTCATGTTCTCCCAACTTTAGCTTCCAGCATGACACGTGGAAGATATGGTGAATTTTGGCATCCTCAAGAAATTTACGTATGTATGGCACGACTCCAATATGCTCCGTGATCTGATAGAGACCATAAAAACGTGGGGATAGTTTCATGAAGGCTCGTGCATTGATGGAGAGTTGCTTATATGGCTGTAGGCGAAGATAAACCCAATCTCCTATTGAAAATTTTCTTTCGCTTCGTCGTGTATTGGCTTGTTGCTTCATTTTGGCTTGAGCGGTAGAGAGATTATCCTTTAGCAGTTATAAGAGTTTGTCCTTGTCAATCAATTCTTGGTCGACCTGATCTACCTTGGCCGAGCCAATTACATACTTTGTAATCACAGGGGTCGGCCGACCATACAATGCTTCATAAGGGGCACATTTTGTAGATGAATGATATATAGTATTATACCACCATTCGACCCAGGGAAGCTATTTCGCCCACTCCTTTGGCCGGTCACTAGTGAAACACCAAAGGTACGTCTCTAAACACTTGTGCACCACCTTTGTTTGGCCGTTAGTTTGTGGATGATATGATATGCTTATCTTAAGTTTGGTGCTCTGTAACTGAAATAACTTAATCCAAAATTTACGAGTGAAGATCCTGTCACAATCACTTACAATGGACTTTGGCATCCCATGCAGTTTAATAATATTTTCTATGAAAATCTGGGTAATGCTAGTAGTAGTGTAGGGATTTCGCACAGCATAAAAATGAGCATATTTCATAAGTTGATCAACCACTATAAGAATTATGCTTTTACCTTTGGAAGGTGGCAGCCTTTCGATGAAGTACATGGAGATGTCAGTCCACACCGAGTCTAGTATAGGTAGTGGTTGTAGCTTCCCTAGACTTGCCATTGTTTCACCTTTGTGTTGTTGACATACATCTTATTATGCCACATATTCAGAAATAATTTTTTTCATCCCTCTCTAATAAAAATTTTGCTTCACTCTTTTGTAGGTTCTCAAGAATCCAGAGTTCCCTACTAAAAGTGTATTTCATGCAGGATTATTTTGATGCAAGGGGAGTCGGGTATAAACAAAATGTGACCTTTGTAGCGTAGATCTCTTGAATCCCAAGTATAGTGGGCTATTGCACTTGGATCCTCCAATTTTTTTATGATGTTGCTGATCTCTAGATCTTTCTTCCATTCTTCCCTAATGTCCTCGAGGAAGCCGGTGGTAGGAAGAGAGATGGTTGAAAATTTAGTTTGCTCATGTAGCCGTGAGAGTGCATCTGCAACAACGTTTTCTATCCCATTTTTTGTAAATAATTTCATAATCAAATCATAGAAGTTTGGTTACCCATTTTTGCTGCTCAAGGGATAATATCTTCTACTCCAAAAATTACTTAAGGCTTCTATGATTAGTTTTAATTCGAAATCGTCAACCGATTAGGTAGGGTCTCCACCTCGTTACTGCATGCACAATGGCAAGCATCTCCTTATCATATATTGACATGTTTTGATGGGAGGGATGTTGGGAAATCTTTGGGGGCGACATCACATGTGTAGCGGAAGAACAAGAAAATAAAATCTCTAATTTCCCAAAAGATGTTCGTTGTCGTGTGAAAATTGGTGCGCAAAAAATTCACGAAACTTAAAACTACATATAAAATAGATTGTGTTACCTACAGAGATCATATACCCCTAATGCTAGTCATAGGTGCCCAGCAAGCCAATCACGTGAGTGATGACACGTGTGACTTGATACAGAGTCTTTTTCGCTTTTATATTTTGGCATATGTCACTTTATAACTATTGCATATATATATATATATATATATATATATATATATATATATATATATATATATATATATATATATATATATATATATATATATATATATATATATATATATATGTCTTTGGATTTGTGCAATGGGAATCGGATCGTGATGAGATCACGATAATGAGATCGATTCACCTTTAAACACAGATCCTAAATAATCATACTCATAGGTTACTCGAGAGCAACATCGTGATAACCGGACATACTGGTGTGCTGTATACCCGTCCATATGATGGATGCACCTGGTCTCATAGCCGCTCGTGTAGGGACACTAGGGATACAGTGCAGGTGCTCATTGGAGAATAAGTTCACTGATTGATCCGCTTACAGAATGCTGGATGGTTGATGATGCCTTATTGTCAGACAGCGATTCCGTAGTCCTAGTGGTGTATCTGGTCCTTAGACTTGAGACACCAAGGATGTCCTGTATGAGTGCTCCACTCTTTGATACTAGACTTATAGGTTTGGCTGTCCCAGATCTAGTACAACTGGTCATTATGAGTGGTAGTTGACCTTACGAGGGCTATTGAGTGTCAATAGAGGATCATCCACTCTCAGCGTCATGAGAGGAATATATCATGTGTTCTTGCTTAGACAAATCCCTGGCCAGGGTCATTCAGGTTGAGAGAGAAAGAGTTCTCCGGGAGAATCCGATTAGAGCGAGACTCAAGAAGAAACCGTATGGGTTTGACAGCACCATTCTCGATATACGGTCTTTGGGATATTAGATGGATGAGGGACTATAGGTACATGGTAACTGAGGACAGACAGGTCCAATGGATTGGATTCCCCTGTATCGTTTGAGGACTACGGCGTAGTGGCCTAGTATGTCCGTAGTCGATGAGTCGAGTGAATTATTACAGAGATAATAATTCACTAAGTTAGGAGTTCTGACATGTATGACTCACGGCCAACTCGATATTGGGCCTAGAGGGTCACACACATATGGTAGGCATTGCGATGAGTAGAGGTTCGGATATGAGATATCCGACGGAGCCCTTGTCTTATTGGATGCAGATCCAATACCCACTAGGGGAGGATCCATTAGGGTTTGACATGGGACCTCTATAAATAGGAGGGATTCAGAGCCTCATAGGCTAGAGCCTTTATTTGCCTCTCCTATTCTCCTCCCCCTCTCAACCTCAGAGCAGGCCTGGAGTTTTGAGGAGCGTTGTCGCAGCCCTATTGTGTGGATCACCACTAGAGAGGAGGACGCTTGACCTTCTTCACTCTCTCCTAATGATTTGTAAGGAAACAGGGATATACAATCTCCCTAGGTAACACATTCTACTCTATACGCAGTTTTAAGTTTCGCGGATTTTTTGCGCACCAATCTTCGCACGACGACGAACATCTCCTTGGAAATCGAAGATTTTATTTTTTTGTTCTTCCGCTATGTATGTGATGTCACCCCCAAGATTTCCCAACACCTAAATCCTTTTAAATCTCTAGGAGAGGGTGAAGGAGGTCAAGCGTCCTCCTCTCTAACGGTGATCCACACAACAGGGCTACAACGACGCTCCTCAAAACTCCAGACCTGCTTTGAGGTGGAGAGGGGGAGGAGAATAGGAGAGACAAGCAAAGGCTTTAGCATATTAACCACTGAATCCCTCTTATTTATAGTGGTCCCCTATCAACTTAACCCTAATGGATCCTCCCTTGTTGGGTATTGGATCTCCATCCAACTACCCAATACTATTAGATTAATGGATCTCTATCCAATAATCTCTTATGGGCTCTTATTGGATCTCATCCATAGGATCCAATAATTCAGGGGTTTTTTGGATATTCAATAAGATAGGGGTTCCGACGGATATCTAATATCCGAACCTATACTCATCGCAATGCCTACCATATGTGTGTGACCCTCTAGACCCAATATGGAGCTGGCCATGAGTCATACCTTTCAGAACTCCTTCTAGCTCAATGAATTATTATCTCCATAATAATTCACTCGACTCATCGACTACGGACGTACTAGGACACTACGCCGTAGTCCCCAGACAATACAAGAGAATCCAATCCATTGGACCTGTTTGTCCTTAGTTACAGTGTACCTATAGTCCCTCATCCATTTAATATCCTAGAGACTATATACCTGGATGGTGCTGTCAGACCCATACGATTTCTACTCGAGTCTCGCTCTAATCGGATTCTCCTAGAGAACTCTTTCTCTCTCAATCTGAATGACCCTGACTAGGGATTTATTTGAGCAAGAACACATAAGATATTCCTCTCATGACGCCGAGAGTGGATGATCCTCTATCGACACTCAATAGCTCTCGTAAGGTCGATTGCCACTCCCAATGACCGATTGTACTAGATATAAGACATCTAAATCTATAAGGACCAGATACATCATTGGGACTATGAAATCGTTGTCTGACAATAAGGCATCATCAACCATCCAGCATTCTGTAAACGGATCAATCAGTGAACTCATTCTCTAATGAGCACTTGTATTGTATCCATAGTGTCTCCACACAAGTAGTTATAAGACCAGTTGTATCCATCATATGGATGAGTATATAGCACACCAGTTTGTTCGGTTATCTCGATGTCTCTCTCGAGTAACCTATATCTGGGATTATTTAGGATTTATATTTAAAGGTGAATCGATCTCATTATTGTGATCTCATCACGATTTGATTTTTATTGCACAGATTGCACAGATCCAAGGACATCACAATATATACATGCATATATGCAATAGTCAATATAAAGTGATAAATGCTAAAATATAATAAACAAAAAGATTTCATGTCAAGTCACACGTGCCATCACTCATGTGATTGGTATGCTAGACACCTATGATTAACAAGGGAGACAATGTCTTGCTGGTGTATGTGAGTGGTCGACCATCTTACATGAGAATGACTCCAATTCTGACTCCAGATGCATCAGCCTCAATGATAAAGGGTCGGTTGAAATCTGGTAGTGTTAGCACCGGCATCGTCGTCATAGCTACCTTAAGTTTGTCGAAAGCAACCGAGGCTTTGTTCGACCATTGAAATGTATCTTTTTTCAATAGAGAGGTGAGGGGTGCACTGATCTTCCCATAGTTCTTGACAAATTTTCGGTAGTAGCCCGTTAGTCCAAGAAACCCACATAGTAATTTCACGTTTATACGTTTCGGCCAGCCTTGCATTACTTCAATTTTTGTTGGGTATACCGCCACTCCTTCTGATATTATGTGCCCAAGGTACTCTACTTTTTGCTAGAGAAAGCTGTACTTTGGTTGCTTAACAAAAAGAGTATTCTCCCGAAGAATCGTCAAAACAACCCATAAATGCTGAAAGTAAGTCTCAAGAGAAGGGCTGTAAATAAGAATATCATCGAAAAATACTAGCACAAATGCGAAGAAAGCTCCGAAATATATCATTCATGAGACTTTTGAAGGTTGAAGGAGCATTAGTGAGTCCAAAAGGCATTATCAAAAATTCATAATGGCCGTCGCGGAATGTAGTTTTTGGAATGTCGTCTTCACATACCTGAATTTGGTGGTAACTGGATCGGAGGTCCAACTTCGTGAAGACTCGAGCTTCTTTTAACTCATCAAAAAGTTCATCCACCATTGGTACTGGGTACTTGTTCTTGACGGTGATGCCATTTAAAGCTCGGTAGTCGATGCACATCCGCCAAGTTCCATCCTTCTTGTGTACAAGTAGCACCGGTGAGGAATAGGAACTGCAACTTGATCGAATCACCCATGTTTCAAGCATCTCCTTTATAATATTTTTAATTTCATGCTTCTAGAGATGAGGATAATGATACAGCCGAGTGTTCACTAGTGGCTTGCCTAGAAGGACTGGAATTCGATAGTCATGTTGCTGAGTAGGAGGAAGACAGCGCAGCTCAGCAAAAATGTCGGCAAATTCAGCAAGCAATTAGGTAAGATTTTGATCTTCAATTTCTATTTTCTTCCCCTCTGATTGCTGCTAGAGATGCATAAAAAAACCACCATTTACCTTATGTAAAACTTTCTCCATTCGTTGGGTTGAAACAGTGGTTACGTTGCTTCCGCGCTTCCCGCATAGGATGATCTGTTTGCTTTTGCAGTAGAATTTCATAATTAACTTGGAAAAGTTCCAAGAGACATCACCTAGTGTAGTCAGCCATTCTATGCCAAGCATGGTCTCATAGTCATCAATTGGTTGGAGGAAGAAGTCGGTGATAATTTCTTGGTCTTACAGTAATAGTTTCACCTGCGGGCATCTTTGGTCGCACTTTAGGATTCTATCGTCGGTGACCTTTATATCGAACTTGCTGCAACCTTCGATATGGAGCGTCATCCGAGCAGCAACCTTACTATTTAAGAAGTTATTAATGCTGCTCATGTCGATAAGAATAGTGATCGGTTGTTGTTTGAGAAGGCCTTAAACTTTCATCGTTTATGGGTTTGAGTAGCCGGTTAGCGCATGTACCATAAAATCGATTGGTTATGGCTCTTCTTCCGTATCTTCTTCTTCATTTTCAAGGCTCTCTTTTGGATATTCAATAGCCTCTTCTTCTACTGGTTCAATCATAAGAAGTCTCCCTTTTTTACAGCGATGCTCGCGGCTCCATGGCTCATCGCAATGCCAACATAACTCGTTCACAGATCGCTCCCGAAGTTTTTCTCTTATAAACATTTTTGGTGCAGGGGCTTAGTTGATAATAGGGGGGGGCTGAGGGCTTCAATATTGCTGGTCGGGGAGTGACCCTAGTCCTCTGGGCTTCATGGTTCAATCGCTCCTCTTGAAGTCGTGCGAAAGAGATGGCTGTCATAAGCGTGTACAGTTGTCGTGCTTTAACTTCTTCTCGGATCTCTGGCTTTAAGCCCTTAATGAAGGTCCCTAAAAGTTATTTTTCAGACCAATCACAAGTTTGATTAGATAACCTTTCAAACCTGGTTTGGTACTCTTGAATGGTAGAGATTTTTTGGATCTTTGCTAGTTGTTCGTCAATGTTCTCGTAATCGGTTGGTCCGAAGTGGATCAACAGTCCTTTGAATTGTCACCATGAGAGGACTCCATTAGTGTATTCGTACTAGTCAAACCACTGTATGATATCCCCTTTAAGATGTATAGCTACAATTTCCACCATAGATGCGTCCACGATTTTGTGGTACCTAAAATATCGCTCTGCGCGCGAGATCCAACCAATCGAGTCTCCTTCTTCTCATCTAGGAAAGTCCACCCTTATACGTGGATAGTGGAGATCGGTCATAGAGCCTCCCCTCTTTTGGAACTCATCTCTTCGGGCTTGGTATGATTGGTCAGAGCTCTCCCCTTGATGTGATTTCTTCGGGCTTGGTGGTCGGCCCAAACTGAGTTCGGTAAAGAGAGTCTGAATCTTATCCTCCATTCGTGTCTCGAAGGCTTTGAATTTAGCATTGATTGCCTCCTCAGATGCTATAGTATATGCCTCCAAATATATAATGTTAATATCTCTCTTTTGTTGTCGGGTTAAAGATATGTATCGGTTAAGAGAAGTGGTAGTCGAAAGGGTTGGTGGATTGGTGGATGTAGGCTACGGTTTTAGACTTATTTTTTTGTTGTTTTGGGTGCAGTTTGAGGGTGTGATTTGTTAGAGTTTTAGGGCTGTAATGGTAGTGGATGAAGGTTAGGAAAAAAGTTTTAGATCTCTGGTAGATGGTAGCAAAGGTTTGATAGAAATCAATGGATGTTGCTGCAGATAGATATTGTCTTGTATGAGCAGAATTGTCGTCGAAGAAACACTGGTTTCTCGACAAAATTTCTAGCAAAAATCGAGAGATTTGAGGAGGAAACCACAATGATGACAAATTTAATCAAGAAAATTTTGGCAGTATAACAGCAAGGAGATTGGTGCAAGTTGTGATAGCAGAATTCTTGTCGAAAAATTCTAGCGGTTTGCGACGAAAATTTACAGCAACACAAGAACATTTTTAGAGATGAAATCCTCAATAGATCAATCTTAGATGGAAGCCAAGATGATCTATAAAGCGTATAAGCAATTTCGTTCAAGAAGGAAAGCAAATAGATTGTTTAAAAGCAACAATATGCGGTTGAAATTTTCTGCAGCAATCCTTCGTTCGCAAAGATATAACTTTTACGACGAAAGGAGTTTGTAGCACAGGATAGATAAAAATACTTCTTCTTGGTATTTTGAATGAAAAATTACAACAGCAAAAGGTATTGATGATAAGAGAATACCAGATCTCCGATGCAATTGGAGGTGACGGTAGTAGATTGAGTAGATCTACGATAGAAGATGACGGTGGAGATGGCGACGTCAAGAGCAATTATGGGAATTGCTTGGCTGGTGGTAGGCGGTAGAGGTGGCAGCAAAAGCAGCAAGATCGCCGCTCTAATACCAGATGATAGAACTCTAGAGGAATTCTATGTAGATTGATCTTTGAGGGAGATCACTCCTTGGAACACTATATGTGTTCCACCCTCCTAGAAGTCGGTCAAATGACTTCAATTATAGATATATCTCATTCCCAAAGAGATGGAAGCTACATGCTTATATAGGGCTCCAAACCCTAGCCTTAGGGGCTGCTTCCTAAGTGAGTTATTCCTTTTGCCCTTAACCCTAACCAACCAACTCAGTAAAATGGGGTGATGGCTAGGAAGCCCAAAGGTCCAAATATAAACCCTAGCCACTCTTCTTTATAGGATAGAGGCGACTAGGTGGGGTTTATTACAATCTCATAAGGTTTTATTAGCTGCTTCTTGGTTGAGTAGGACCCAACCCTGCTAGGGTCCTATCAATGATTTGGCATATAGTGGAGATTTGATCTATTATTCAAGGAGATATGGAGAAGGCTCTTCTTTTGACAATGACAATAAGGGCAGTGGCAATGATAGAGTCGTAAAAGAGAAAATTATAGATCTAAGATATATATTGCAAATTAGAATAAAGACCGTCGAGCAAAGCAATCAACGACGATGGCTAGTGTTTTGTGATAGGGAGAGGAGAATGATTGCTAAGCCGTCCATCGAGTGATGTGATTCATTATCGAAGAGAAGTCGTTAGCACTATGTGAATGAGGTTGTTGATCGCCGACGATGATAGCAAGGTGCAAGGGGCACAAATAGAGGAGTATTTGGTAGACGATTGACTAAAGGAGGCATCGAGGGAAGTTTAACTAATGATTCGTAAATCTGGGATATGCGTCGAAGGAGGCATTCGAGGATACTAGCGAAATCGATAGCGACATTCATGGCCGATGAGAAGGTTGATGACTGACTATGGAGATGTGAGGATGGTTGCAATGATAGTCACATAGTTGAGATGGAAGTAGGCTAGGTTCTTGTGTAAGTAGGAGGCGACGCCCGTGAAGAAATCTAGGTGGGAGAAGGTAGAGTGGTCGACGAACTTCACTCACGAGCGGTGGTTAGAGAGGGAGTGGTGGATGGGATCGAAATGGCAGGAAAGGAAGAGGCAGAAGGTTGGGGTTGCAACCGGGGCCCCTAAACAAACAATGACGACGAGGACACCCGAGGTGGTAGTGGATAGAACTTGTCGACGGTAAGAAAGGGAGGGAGGAGGCTCTCTCGAGGTACTCCAATGCTGGTCAAGATAACCAAGGAAAGGGATTATTGTTATAGCGATAGCATATGACAAGGAGATAGATTAGAGAGTTCCGATGGAAATGAGATAAGAGGAGGAAGAAAAGAAAGTCTTTTATTTAAATTAAGAGGGCTTTGATACGATAAAAGGGAAAGATTTTTCTTAATCATATGTTCAAAGTATGCACTTAAAATTATAATTGATCTTTAAATTATATATTGATTAAGGAATAAAATATATAAAATTATCATTCTATATTTATTTATAATATGATATTTTATCAGACTTCACGTTAAAAGAATTTTGGCACCATGATCATTGTTCTCGGCATTGGTTGTTGTTTTTTCTCTATTCCAGAGTTCAATTCAAATTTGAACGAATGGAAGAAGAGAAAAGAACGAAGCGAGCCATCTTTAATCTGTAACCCATGGCCCGTATGTCGGAGACAGAAAGCTAGCATTTGATCAAACACTAAGGACATGGGAAGAAGAGCACGAATGTTACTGTAGAGGTCAAAGAATTCTTGTCTGAAGACCACACGACAACAATGGGGAAGACGAGCATATTTTAGGACATAGTTCATGTCAAGGGACCATTAGGGTTTCATGTCAGCCTCTTCAGCCTAGAACGTTGAGTCTTCTTTCTATCTATCTGTATTTATATGGTGCTGATCCTTTCAAGTTGTCGTTCCTACTGTCGAGCATTGGGCACTGAGCTCTTGCATCCCGGCTGCAGTGCTGCTGCTTTGATTGCGGTCTCCCTGTTGGTTGGTTGGTTGGTCTCTCATGGATTCCAATGAGACCTTCTTGGCGGGAACAGTTAGCTGTAACACCGACACATACGTGGTTATTTCTTTTTTTTTTTTTTTGTTCTCAAGCAGACTTCTCAATCTTCTGAAGTCACTGTCAAATATATGTTGAAATTGTTTCGATCTTTATCTGCTTTGTTCGAACTATGTCGCTAAGAAGATTTATTCTCGATCATAGTATTTCATACAAAACTTGTTTTGTGAGAATGCTGCGTGAGATGTCTTCGATCCGATATGAAAGTTAAGTATCAAGATGGTTCGAATACGATTGACAGAGTCAAAGAATTCTTTTCGTATCTAAAGAGACCTCTATCTATAATATGGACGTATTGACTAAATGATTTCGGATTCCGACCGACAGAAGATATGTTTTTGTTTATATAAATTAGGAGGAAGGATTTTTCTCAATAAATCAAAAAGATTTTTTCGTATAATTAGAAAAATCTTATTTACTGGATGATGTTTTTCGCTATGAACTTAATTAATATAGTCAAAGAAATATGATCCAAGCGTCGAGTTCGAATAGGTTCCACGAAAATATTCATCATATCACCTCTAACTTTGTTTCTGAAAGGAAAGAAAGGGAATGAAGCAATAATTGCCACAGATCGAGTGCATGCCTGCCGACTGATACATGTGATGATGCTCTTATTCATCATATCACCCATGGTTTTTTTACTTCATCTCCAATTACTCTCGAGTCTTCCTCGATCCTGCGGTCCTTTCGATGAAGCTGTCGTCCATCCATGGTTCACGACATACACAATGCTTTATGTTCGACTGTAGTCGTTCGCATGGTGTTATGTACCACCGGCACTAATCATATCGAGCACCATAAGTTACAGCAAGATTGCAGTACACAGCTTGACATAGTTCGACGAGTACACTAAACAAAGCCATACTCCGGCAAGTTTTCTCCTTGGACAGCAGAAGCTACAGTACTAAGTTGCAGGCAGGAGATGTGACATGGTGATGCTCGTGTTCACCCAAGCCTAGAAGAGATGATGGATCTGCTGCATGGCATTAGAATGATGCCGATGCCCGGGGAGGCGACTGCCAGAACTGCGCATGCTTCACCTTGGAGATGCTGTTGAGCACGCCCAGAGGCGTCACGTCCCCCACCACCGTCACCTTCTTCGTCGCCAAGTCCACGCTGAAGGATGAAACCCCTGCTCGAGGAATCCCTGCTTTCTTCAGCCAAATGTTATCCGAGTATGATCATGACAAGACCAGATGATCTCACCTTGCATCTTGGCTATGTGCCTCCTCACCTTCCCTTCACAACCCTTGCAGTGCAAGGACACTCTCAGGACGACAACCTGAAGAGTGACGAAGTCAGGCGCTCCTCTTCCAGCAATGGGAAACGAGGAAGAGAGTTTGACGCGGTACGGTACCTGATCCTGTGTTCTGGTAGAAGAAGATGGCCTACGAACGGCTCGTTCGCTACAGCTTCTCACGCACTGCTGCGACCTCAGCGTTTCGATCGGGAACGGAGACGGTGGCGGAATCGGCTGAGGGCCAGGGAATATATCGTAGAAGGCGGCGTCGTCAAGTCTGAATCTGGATGAGCTCAGGAGACACCGGGAGGAGTCGGCGGGGTTGACAAGGTCAGCTTGTTTCGCGGAGATTTTCCTGCCGGCCTTCGGGTTATGGCTTCGCGGCTTGGAGGTGAACTGAGACCTGGTTCTCTGTGGGTCTCTCAGGTGAGGCGTGTGGCGATCGATGGCTCTTCCAGTCACAGGCTGAACTATAGATCCCTGGTGTATGGTCGAGCAAACGGCCGCAGAAGAAGGAGACGCACAGGAGAAGCCCGCAGCTTTGATCTCTCTAAAGAGCAAAGGAGCCATATCTTTCAGTGAGAAGGAGCATCCGTTTGGTGACGGAGGGAGGAGAGATGTCACGAGGGGTGGTCGGCTGGATGTGCTCTTAAACAAGGAGAAAGGTGGCAGGAGACAACAGTGCAAGATCGAGGGCCACGACCTTCAGGTGAGTGAAAGGATGCGTCAATGATCGAGTTCAACTTTATGTAAGGATGACCGACACCAATCGAACACTACTCCTCCAGCTTTTACAGCAAGGGGAAGAAGAAGAGCTGAAGCTTGTCATCCAAAAAGCAAACCCTACAAAACAAATGCTACGGCTGAAACCTTTCGGCCACGTTGACTACGTTTTTGCACTGACGACACCAGCACCTACTGGTCTTAAACAAGAGTTGAGACGACTCAGTGACTCTTCCTGTTGTATGTGTAGGGAGAAGAAGAAGAAGAAGAAGAAGAAGAAGACATCGGTGCTCGTTTTAAGCCTGATTTGTGGCCATGGGTGTCGTGATGCTGTTGGTCCTGTCGACGCTGCTAAGCCAAAGATAAAGAAGGAACGGCTCAAGCGGCGATTTGTACTAAACAAATGATAATATCGTACCTGACGTGTAATGTTTCCTTTCTCGAGGAAAGTTAATTGCTGCATGAATTATTTGGAAACTATACTCCAATGAATTCCTCCTGTTGATCCTTCTTTTTATCCATCAAAAGAATTCTTTTCGGACGAAGGGATTCGTATTAGCTTCAGAATTCTATTCGAGTAACTCATCATCGATTTATCTCGATTATCGTATCAGATCATCTAACTAAACTTTTGTTTTTGCAACTAGGAATTCTAAGAAGAAAGAGAAACCATTGCAAAAATGGTGATATGTTGTGGGTGGAATCGTAGGAGTAACTATATCTTGTAATGACACTTTACCTGATCTGATGATTCTGGAGAAATTGGGGCGAGAACAATGCGTGGAGTTAAGTAACAAATCAGTAAAATAAGTAGATCTTGTAAAGACACTTTGGTTGATCTGATTCTGGAGAGAACAATGTGCAGAGTTAGGTAGCAAATCAGTAAAATAAAGACAAAGATCCACTTTTTTCTTCTTTTCCTATCCATCCTAAGATTCCTCTCCCACCCAACATTGGAATCTGATGCTCATTGTGACTACTGCTGCTGCTTTAAGCACTCCCTCACTGTGGGCTGTGTTTCCTCTCAGCACAATCCTCTGATCTGAGATTGCCTCTCATGCAACACACTTGTTTTGTTTGCTCTTGGTATCTTCATCATATCAGTAGCATTCGCAACTCATCTTTGTGCTGTGTATCTTGAGACTTGTGGATTCCTGTGTTCTCCTCTCAGGAGCCAATGAGGTGTTTTGGGGATTGGAAAGATAGGATTGTTCGGACTTCAGCCATCAACTTTTGACATCAAATTTATATTTGGAGGTCTCTTTTGCATCTTGACCTCTGTTTGTGCATCCTCTGAGTCTCTGTGTCAACCCTCTCTACATGCTTTTTCTGAGGTTTCAATCTTATCTTTGCAATTATAGTATCTTGGTACCCTACACATGGACTGGCAAATGGGTTTGCTTTAAGGCCTTTAAACAAAGCAATTAGGTTAAGATAAAGGAAGTGATGCTCGCATTCCATGGAAGCAACCTTGGGTAATGATGATGGGAAGGGATCCAGAAAATTAAATTCATGCACACCAGACTTTGCAGGAGGACAAGAGAAGGTTGGCTTCACAAAAAGAGAGAGAGAGAGTGATTACCTTTTGATGAAGAAAAAAATATCTATGAATTAGGCAAGTTGAGTTTGCTTTCGTTGTAGGTGGTGTTGTCTTTTTGACAAATAGAAAGGACCTGATGGATGGAAGTCATACTGATACAGTAGTATGTATGAATACAATTTTAGGTGCTGCTGCAGCTTTGCCTGGACATTGTTCTATAAATAGGATCAGAGATTGCAGGAAACAAGGAAATGTTAGAAACAACTTTCTATTGTTAATCTGCCAGTTGAAGTCTCATGATTAATCCTCTAGGCATGCTCAAAGTGTTTACCCAAGTAATGATGCCTGCTGATGAGGATCATCCTTGTTTAATGATCATCCCCTTGAGTTGGGTGGACTCTGACTTCAGTGCCAAATGGTCAAAATCAATCATACAGATTCTCATTTTGCATTTATGTAATCTAAGAATGCATATTATTTGCATAAGGTCAGTCGGAGAAGTAGGAATGAAACGAATTGGACATGAGATGTTAGAAGTTGAACCTCATCAGTGTTTACCAATACAGCATCATAGAACACATCTAGATCATGGAATATATATGATTACTCCAAGACCATAACAAATGATACTGCTACTTGAGGTAATACTACCACTACTACTTAAGATTTGCTTCAAGTACTACTATGGCTGCTGCCAATGATGCCACCAGTATTCTCTCTCTGAAAGTTGTGTGCACCTTTTTCATATCACGAAGTAGTTTACAGAAGATTTGGTGGAATTAGAGGATGGCTTCTGCTATCTCTCACGACTCAAACCGGTGAAGTTGCATCCTGTTAAGCCGCCTTTGTGGCAGCATGCTTCTTTGAGGAGTCATAAAGCAACTTTGAGCGGTGTGCATCATCCATAAGATGCCTGCCAATGGATAAAAGAAGTCTGCGGTAACTCAACCGTTAGGATCGGAGCGGCACTCAGAGGGGGGTGAATTAGTATAACGGATTAAAACTTCAGTTTTAAAACAATCTTTCGTACGATAAGAACGGAACTTGAAAAGCTTAACTTGAAAGTGTATTCTTAAAGTTGCACAGCAAAGGTAATAAGGAACTAAAGCATGTAAGAAGGTTTGTAGTAATGTAAATAGCAATAATGAAATGCAAATCAGAGATTATGTCGATTTTAGAGTGGTTCGGTCAAATGACCTACATCCACTTGCGAGGCCCCTCTTCGATGAGGCTCCCACCTTCCACTAGCAAATCTCTTGAAATGGAAGGGTAAATACCCCTCTTACAACCTTTTACAATCAGTTCAACCTCTTACAAATTTTCAATAAGAAAGAAGGAGGAGAACTCTCTAGCAAATTGAAAACAAGACTTACTAAGACTTTCTAAGACTTTTCTCTCAATCAAATGCTTCTCAAAAGTTGTTATCTCAACTGAGATTTGAGGGGTATTTATAGG
Organism: Musa acuminata AAA Group; assembly: GCF_036884655.1. Taxonomy (NCBI): domain Eukaryota; kingdom Viridiplantae; phylum Streptophyta; class Magnoliopsida; order Zingiberales; family Musaceae; genus Musa; species Musa acuminata. The sequence continues at coordinate 11,565,564 of NC_088355.1, read as the reverse complement.
CCTCAAGAGGATTCAAATTTGGGCTCCAAAATTTGAATTCTCTTTGGGTTCCCGATGCTGGCGGTGCCACCGCCCAGCCCAGGAGGTGTCACCGCCCAGCTCTCGGGTGCTGGGCGGTGCCACCGCCTAGGCCAATTCAGCTCACTGGTTGGGCTCCAAACTTGGCCCAAACCAGTCCGAACTCGGGCCCAATTGGCCCCTAACCAGGATATAGGATTATCTCTTAATCCTAATCCTAATTATAAGTGAACTACATAACAAAAAACGCATCCTAAGCAAGCTTTCAACCGCGAACGTCGAGTCTTGTTTCGGCGAGCTTTCCGATGAACTTCTTCCGACGGACTCCCAGCAAGCTCCCGAACTTGTGATGACTTTAACGAGTAGCCGAGCCTTCTTGGTGATCTCCGTGAACCTCCGACGATCTCTTCGGCGAACTTTCGAAAATTCCGACAGGTTCCCGATTTCTTCTCGATTGGTTCCGGCAACATCTCCGACGATTCTTCGGACTCTTAAACGTCCATCGAACTTGACTCCGGTATACTTGCTTTGTGTTTTCTGGTTATCGTAGTTAATCCTACACACTTAGCTCAATAATATGGATTAGATCAATTAACCCATCAATTGATTTTATCATCAAAATCCGAGATTCAACAATCTCCCCATTTTTTACGATGACAATCAATTGATGACGGAGTTAAACATAACTCCCCCTATCTATATGTCATATTATGATAAGATGAAAACACTTGAATTTCATTCATTGAATTCAAGCATAAACCGATAAGTTCTAACCGTCGAACTTATCGTTATTCTCATTAAGCAATAGTAAATGCGAAACTTCGATGAAAATCATAAGTTAAATGATATGGGACGATTTTTACTACGATAGGAGATAAAGATTTTCAACATGAATTTCATGATATGGATGTAAGGCATGCTTTCAATATGATCAATCAATCTTGTGATATTCTCAAGGATTTTGCAAGGCATTTTGCAAGGCATATAAGACATTCATACAAGCTTTTGTAATTTATATAAGTCATGCTATCAAAATGGTACAAGTCATCACTTTTCTCCCCCTTTGTCATCAACAAAAAGAGAACGAGACTTGAAACACATAATTTGTGATTATAACATTGATCATACAAAAATTTTATCATCCAAAATTAAGTATGCTAAAATGTTTATGTCAAGTTCATCATAAAGGAAAATTTAACATTCATCCATTTTATCAAATCTCTTCTTTCTATAATAAAAAATTATAGGTGTATAAGGAAGAGATCGTGATTAAAAAATTCAAGTAGTAACTCCAATAAGTCAAGATCATAATTCGAATACAAACTCATTTAAATTCAAATTGTCAACTTGAAACTCATAATCAAGCCATCAAAATTAATTTCGAGATTCATAAAATCATTAATCTTGATCAAATGGGAGCAGTGTTTGACTCAAGATAGGATAAGATAATTTAACAAGTCATTTAGAATCGAAAGAGAAGGATTAGATTCACCGAGGAGAGGAACGAAGAGAGAATGAAAAACTTTACGGAAAATCCATTTAAACACATTTATTCTTTGGGACAATTCAACATACCTAATTCCCTTCTAATGAATTCAAATTGGTCTTCGTTCAAAGCTTTTGTAAATATATCTGCTAATTGATGCTTTGTGTCAATGAATTCTAGAACAACATTATTGTTAAGGATATGATCGCGTATAAAATGATGCCTAACATCGATGTGCTTGGTTCTAGAGTGCTAAATTGGATTTTTAGTAAGACATATGGCACTAGTATTATCACATTTTATAGGAATGTTTTTAAAGTGAATTCCATAGTCTTCTAATGTATTTTTCATCCAAATAACTTGTGCACAACATGCACTTGCAGTAATGTATTCGGCTTCCGCCGTAGATAGTGCAACTAAATTTTGTTTCTTGGAAATACAAGAAACAAGTGCATGTCCTAAAAATTGGCATGTTCCGGATGTACTTTTTCTATCTATCCTGCATCCGCCAAAATCGGCATCTGCATAAGCTATTAGATCGAATTTTTCATATTTTGGATACCACAATCCTAAATTTGGAGTTCCTTTAAGATACCTAAATATTCTTTTAACACTCTTAAGATGAGATAATTTAGGATTAGATTAAAACCTAGCGCAAAGTCCTACACTAAACATAATATCCGGTCTAGTCGCAATGAGGTAGAGTAGACTACCTATCATTCCCCTATATATTTTTTGATCAAAATTTTCACTATTTTCATCCATATCTAACTTAGTTGCAGTGCTCATAGGGGTGTTTATTGCTTTTGAATTATCCATGTTAAATCGTTTTAACAATTCTAATGTATATTTGGATTGGTTAAGAAATATACCATCACTAAGTTGTTTGATTTGTAATCCTAAAAAGAAAGTTAATTCACCCATTAAACTCATTTCAAATTCATGACTCATACATTTGGCAAATGATTCATATAGTGATTCATCCGAAGAGCCAAAAATAATATCGTCAACATAAATTTGCACAATAAGAAAATTATTTTCTAAATGTTTAATAAACAATGTAGTATCAACCTTGCCTTTGGTAAAATTATTTAAAATAAGAAAGGAACTAAGCCTTTCATACCAAGCTCTAGGAGCTTGTTTCAAGCCATAGAGAGCTTTAATCAATTTGAATACATGATTAGGAAGAAGAGAATTTTCAAATTCGAGAGGTTGTTCGACATATACTTCTTCGGAAATAAAACCATTCAAGAAAGCACTTTTGAATTCCATTTGAAATAGTTTAAAATTATTACTACTGGCATAGGCAAGGAACATCCTTATGGCTTCTAATCGAGCCACGGGAGCGAAGGTTTCTTCGTAATCGATACCTTCTTCTTGGTTAAAACCTTTGGCCACTAATCTAGCCTTGTTTCTAACCATGATACCATTTTCGTCTTGCTTGTTTCTAAAGACCCACTTAGTACCTATGACTAAGTGGTCACTTGGTCTAGGAACAAGCTTCCATACCTCATTCCTCTCAAATTGGTTCAATTCTTCTTGCATTGCAATGACCCAAAAATCATCTTTTAAGGCTTCGTCAATGCATTTAGGTTCAATTTGAGAAAGGAAACCGGCGTTAGCACAAAAATTCTTGAAAGAAGAAGGAGTTTGAACCCCTTTTATTGTATCTCCTATAATTAGCTCCTTTGGATGAGCATCTACGTACTTCCATTCTTTGGGTAAAGAAATTTCAGAAGAAGATGCATTCAAATAGCTATTTTGAGGAGGGGATTCATTTAAATTCAAATTATCAAAACCAAGATCATCATCCAAGTCATTTTTCTTTAAATCAGAAATTTCATTAAAAACTATATGAATAGACTCTTCTATTACTAAGGTCTTTTTGTTAAAGACACGAAAGGCTTTAGAAACAGAGGAGTAACCAAGAAAAATGCCTTTATCGGATTTAGCATCAAATTTACCTAGGGCATCCTTTTCATTTAAAATAAAGCATTTACAACCAAAAACTTTAAAATAAGAAATATTTGGATTTTTGTTATTCCATAATTCATAGGGAGTTTTTGATAGAGATGATCTTATCAGGACCCTATTCATGATGTAACAAGCCGTATTTACGGCTTCGGCCCAAAAATATTTGGGTAAACTATGTTCATTTAACATAGTTCTTGCCATTTCTTGTAGGTTTCTATTTTTCCTTTCAACTACTCCATTTTGTTGAGGATTTCTTGGAGTTGAGAAGTTGTGATTGTACCCATTAACTTCGCAAAAATTTTGAAAGTCACAGTTTTGAAATTCACCACCGTGATCACTCAGAATTGATGAAATCATGAAGCCTTTTTCGTTTTGAGTGAGTTTACAAAATTTAGAGAAACACTTGAAGCAATCACTTTTGTGAGCTAAGAAATAGGTCCAAGTGTATCTAGAGTAGTCATCCACAATCACAAAAGCATATTTGCTTCCACCTAGACTTGTTGTATCAATTGGTCCAAATAAGTCCAAATGGATCAATTGTAACGGTCTAGTGGTGCTAATTTGATTTTTTGGTTTGAAGCTTGTTTTTATTTGTTTGCCTAGTTGACATGCATCGCATACCTTATCCTTAATAAACTTCATATTCGGAATCCCTCGTACTAATTCTTGAGATGAGATTTTAGATATTGTTTTCATGCTTGCATGGCCTAATCTCCTATGCCAAAGCCAAGCATCATCATTTACGGCAGAGAAACACATTTCATTACTTAGTTCATCAAGATTGATGGTATAGACATTATTTTGTTTTAAAGCAATCATAGTCATGTTATGATTTGGTTTTTCAATAATGCATATATTTGATTCAAATCTAACGATATAACCTTTATCGCATAGTTGACTAATACTCAAGAGATTATGTTTCAATCCATCAACTAGTAAAACATCATCGATGGAAAAACTAAATTTGTTACCAATAGTTCCCTTGCCAATGATTTTACCTTTGTTGTTGTCTCCGAAGGTGACGTACCCTTCTTCTTTGCTAGTGAGCATAGAGAAATGAGATGGATCTCCAGTCATATGTCTTGAGCATCCACTATCGAGATATCATCTCTTGCTCCTGGCTTGTAGGTTTGTCTCTTCTCCTAAAGCCATTAGCGCGTAATGAGCAACTTGCTCGGTGTTGGACTCCTCTTCTTCGGACGCGCTTGAATCATCCCACGTTGCCTTGAGCACCTTCTTCTTTGATGTTCTCTTTTTGGCTTGAGGACAATCGTTCTTGTAGTGTCCCGATTTTTTGCATTCATAGTAAATCACTTGATCCTTCTTTTGTTCAAATTTATTTTTTATATTATTTTTAAATTTGTTCTTTCTTAAATATTTTTTAAAATTTTGAGTCAAAAGTGCAATGTCATTGTCATTGTCCTCATCACTTGATGTTCCTTTCAAGTGGTCTTCTTGTGATTTGAGTGTTATATCCTTCCTGTTCTTTGGAAGGGGGTTCTCGAGCTCGTCATGAGCTTGACATGTCATTTCGTAGGTCATTAGAGACCCAACGAGTTCTTCAAGAGGGAATGCTTTAAGGTCTTTGGCCTCTTGAATGGCCGTAACTTTTGGATCCCAACTTTTAGGGAGGGATCTTAAGATTTTAGTTACTAGTTCAAAGTTAGTAAAATCTTTACCAAGAGCTTTGAGTCCATTGATGACATCCGTAAACCGGGTGTACATGTCTCCGATGGACTCACTTGGTTTCATTTGGAAAAGTTCGTAAGAGTGCACAAGGATGTTGATTTTGGACTCTTTCACTCGGCTAGTGCATTCATGAGTGACCTCAAGAGTTCTCCAAATATCAAAAGTCGAATCACACATTGAAACACGATTAAATTCGTTTTTGTCTAGTGCACAAAACAAGGCATTCATAGCCTTTGCATTTAAAGCAAAAACCTTCTTCTCCGATTCATTCCATTCGCTCATCGGAAGAGAAGATTTTTGAAATCCATTCTCGACAATAGACCAAAGCTCAAAGTCCATAGAAATGAGGAAGATTCTCATGCGAGTCTTCTAATATGTGTAATCCGACCCATTAAACAAAGGTGGTCGTGTAATAGAATGGCCCTCTTGCATGCCGGAGTAAGCCATCTCTCTTGGGTATTAAACCAAATATGAGAGATAACCTCGCTCTGATACCACTTGTTAGGATCGGAGCGGCACTAAGAGGGGGGGGTGAATTAGTGCAGCGGATTAAAACTTCGGTTTTAGAAAAATCTTTCGTACGATAAGAACAGAACTTGAAAAGCTTAACTTGAAAGTGTATTCTTAAAGTTGTATAGCAAAGGTAATAAGGAACTAAAGCATGTAAGAAGGTTTGCAGTAATGTAAATAGCAATAATGAAATGCAAACCAGAGATTACGCCGATTTTAGAGTGGTTCGGTCAAATGACCTACATCCACTTGCGAGGCCCCTCTTCGATGAGGCTCCCACCTTCCACTAGCAAATCTCTTGAAATGGAAGGGTAAATACCCCTCTTACAACCTTTTACAAGCAGTTCAACCTCTTACAAATTTTCAATAAGAAAGAAGGAGGAGAACTCTCTAGCAAATTAAAAACAAGACTTGCTAAGACTTTCTAAGACTTTTCTCTCAATCAAATGCTTCTCAAAAGTTGTTATCTCAGCTGAGATTTGAGGGGTATTTATAGGCCTCAAGAGGATTCAAATTTGGGCTCTAAAATTTGAATTCTCTTTGGGTTCCCGATGCTGGCGGTGCCACCGCCCAGCCCAGGAGGTGTCACCGCCCAGCTCTCGGGTGCTGGGCGGTGCCACTGTCTAAGCCAATTCAGCTCACTAGTTGGGCTTCAAACTTGGCCCAAACCAGTCCGAACTCGGGCTCAATTGGCCCTAACCAGGATATAGGATTATCTCTTAATCCTAATCCTAATTATAAGTGAACTACATAACAAAAAACACATCCTAAGCAAGCTTTCAACCGCGAACGTCAAGTCTTGTTTCGACGAGCTTTCTGACGGACTCCCAGCAAGCTCCCGAACTTGTGATGACTTTAACGAGTAGCCGAGCCTTCTCGGTGATCTCCGTAAACCTCCGACGATCTCTTCGGCGAACTTCCGAAAATTCCGACAGGTTCCCGATTTCTTCTCGATTGGTTCCGACATCTCCGACGATTCTTCGGACTCTTAAACGTCCATCGAACTTGACTCCGGTATACTTGCTCTGTGTTTTCTGGTTATCATAATTAATCCTACACACTTAGCTCAATAATATGGATTAAATCAATTAACTCATCAATTGATTTTATCATCAAAATCCGAGATTCAACATCAACTTGTCTACTGAGGTCAGAGTTGGACTCTGTTCTTCGTGATCCTATGGCAAAGGTTACAGGAAACATGAGCTGTGAATCATATGGCACCAACATGTTTGATAAGCTGTCATTGTTTCATACAAGAAAAGGTAAAGTAATTAATCAGACACGGAGAGAGAGAGAGAGAGAGAGAGTGAGGTTAGTCCTAAACCATCTAAAAACAGCTAGTCCATGTATTCCCATGCCGTCGACGGCTATATACCTTCAGGTATGGATCATGCCAACGGTATTTAGAACTATGTAGACAAACGGAAGTCAATGTGGTTGCTTGCGACTATAATCATAAATTTACTGGAGTAATACAGTAGAGATTTATGATACTTGAGAAACTATTTCAATCTGACATGGAGTCCAACATGATAGGAGACATGAACATTACCAAGTGTTAGTGTCAAATGAAGCAATAAATTAGAGTGGTGGCACAAGTTGCAAAGAATGATTTGCTATGCAGATTACAGGAAACATCAGTATTGTCAAGAGAAACCCAAGTCTCAAATGATAACCCAGAAATGATGAAAGTCAAATGAATCTGGCACTATTCAATTTAATGGCAATCTGCCAAGAATAGCACATTCAATCCAATCTGAGCATATCCGGATCGAGGCATACGCATGAGACCTGCACAGGTTGGAAAGAGAGATCAGCGCACAAAGCCGGCTTCATCAGCAATTGATGAAGGCAAATTAGTAGCTATTTAGCTTTAACTAGGAAAAGCACAAAATAAAAAAGAAAAAGAAAAAGAAAGAGAAAAAAAAGTGTTTTTTTTCAATATCCACAATGACCATCTTAAAACTTACTAAATTGCATGAGAATTATAGATATTAAAATGAATTAAAAGAACCAAACCAAGAAGTTGCTGGTTATCATGCTTTTCAACAACAGGTGCTAAGGATTAGCAGCAGTACAACCAGAACAGTTTTATTTCATCATGAATAGCAGCTGGCAAGAGGCACATTGCTAATGGTCATGTGCTTATAAAGTCTGAAAAACCTGATTGTATAAGTAAACAGGGACATTGCAAAAAATGATGTCGAACATAGAGAGAATGATGCAGCATGATTCCAGTTAAAAAGGTCAGCTTTAATAAGCTCTTCACACGCTTAAAAGTAAAATAACAAGATGTAAAAGGCACTCACTCTTATGATATAGGTTCTGAAGCAATGAGGCTCAGATCAGGCACACAACATACAGAAACAAATTTTAAGAGAAGAAGAAAAATCTTAACCTCAAAGCTCCCCTACTTATTAGAACTGTCTGTGTATAAGACTACAACTTTGGTAATTTACACATGTAGCATAATAACACCTCCAACCAAACATTTTGGAAATCAAATGATGGAGAAAAGGAAAAAATGTTGCAAGTTATTTATGCCTAAGCAATGCTGATATACAAGGACTATAATATGATTATATAATATAGGTACACATTTAAAGGGCATTCTCTACTGATTCATATGATAAATTTACTCTGGCTAGATAAAATTGCTGAGTGTATTTAGAACTTCTTTTATCTAATATCATGGTCTTTGTTCTTTCCAGTGTAATATCAAGATATTGGGGAAAAAATTAAAATAGCAACAGTTGTAGGAAGAGAACTAACATAAAGATTGAGCGTTGATGTTAAGAAAATTGTGAGATATCAAACTGGAATGACACATCCAATAGGAAACAAAAAGACAAAGCACCTAAAGTGTTAGATGATATATAATAAAATCCATCAACTGAAGAAAATAATAATACAATCTGAAGAGAGTTAAAAGCAGTCTGCAGAAGCCCAAAGTGTTGCCATTTTGATGTTTGGCTTTCAGCAGATACTAAAGCCCATGTTATATGTACAGAAGTGGTAGACCTTTCTTTCGACTATGCATGGCATAGAACCTACAGCTTTGCACATCTTAGTCATTCCCTTGAAGACCATAACATTTTATCCCTTTTGTCTCTTTCATGCTTTCAACTAAAACTGATTAGTCCTTTATAAACCTGGGGAGCCAAGGGGAGGATAGTCACCAAATTGTTGCTTTGCAGAAATCTATAGAAATCCACTTCACTTCCTTTTTTTTTCTTCAATTTTCTTCAGTCACTATACTGCAGAAGCACTGCATGATAACCTTTCAGAAAATTCTGAAGCTAACAGAAAATATACCATTCTGCATGCCAAGGGAATACGTCTCTAGTCTATGTTATTAAGAGTTTTGAAATCTACTATGGAGAGCAGTTAAATTGTATATCACTATGAAGTATATAAAAGTATCCATCTTTCACATGGGTGCAAGGTTCTCTTTGCAAAATTCTCATTAGTCAAAGCGGTCTGCTCGATGAGTTCTAACAGTATCTAAAAAATTTGGCAAAACAGAATAATGAAAAGAAAGGGTGAAAAAATACATTGGAATGGAAAAAAGAATACCTTAAGAGAGAATAACAAGACCAAGGTAAATGGATCCACAAAGGAATGTAAATGATATTAGACCCCTACAAACCAAATCAAGAATGATCATCCTGAATAATTGAGGAAAATATACATGACAGAAAAATTAAAAATGATATTCCTGGATAAGTTTGTCTATCAACAAAACTTACCAAATAACTCCCCATGCAACACCATTACAAGGGCAAGGACAAATTTCAGCAAATTTCTCGGCATCACTCGAGTGAACTCTTCGAGAAATTAAATCATCATAGATATCTGTAGTAGTGTATGCTTCAGATGGCATCAAATATATATTTCTACATAATTATTATACTTAAAGATGCTAATTTACTTGGTTTTCTCACAGTAAGATAATATCTAAAATCAATCTTACCATAGACAGAAAATAAGCTGTTCATGACACCTGCAAATGCATAGAATCATGGAAATTATCTTCTAGGTACCTTCTAGTAATACTTATTTACCATAAACAGAAGAAAGTAGGGAAGTAGACAGACTCTTACCTATAAACAGAATGACGAAGCGAAGAATGCGAACCTTGGTAGTTTCTTGCAGAAGCCAAACAATTGCAAGAAATATGATAAAGCCTAGACAAAATAGGAGTTCAAAAATTTATTAAGATCTTCCAATTAACTTTGAGTCCTTTCGAGTAAATAAATTATTAATACACACCTATACAAAGTCCACGAAGCAACCACTGTATGATCCATCAGTAACAAATCAGATTGATTAAGAAAACTGTGGATTATTTTCAATCTAAGCAACTATATAATGCAGAAGCAAGTAATAAAATTAAAAAATATCAACCACTTACATTTTTGGCAACAAATAGTACAACAAGCAATGCAAGCAGGAAGCAACCAGCAGCAATTCTCGTTGTGAGAAGATTAGTAGATGCAAGAATGAAAACCATTCCCCAGAATGATGAGCCAAGATCTGGGAGGAGAAATAAAAACGTCTAAAATCAAGGCAGTCGGAATCATGTTATTGAGAGCATTCGTCAGAGAATTATTAGATCTAGATCATTGATTCAAATGATTGGTTTCAGCTGAAACTTTAAAGAATCATTACATCCAGCTGGCAAAATGATCCAATAGATCCCACCACGAGTTTGTGTGACTCCACCCTCATTTGCATGTACCTGTATGCCTTCAACCTGCATGAAACATGTTTAATGCAAATACTTTATTCCCGGAGTAGGCATCAGATTATGTTAACCATATAAGATTAGATTGATCAGTATCTTAGTAAATCATAAGGCATAAACAACAAACTAGTCTTATGCACATGCAATGGAAACCTTATAAATATAGTGATAAAGACTCCACTCTACAACTTAAGGGTGCCATAACAATAGATAAAGTGGGCATATTTTGCAAATAATTAGTCAATAATACTCCATACTGTCATCAATCTCCATGAGCATTCAGACAAAGCTGACAGGACAAAGTAAACTTTGTGGAATAACAACTTCACACAGGACAATACAGAAATTTAATTTCATGGTAAAATTACAACTTTGTAGAAGAAAAGAACGGGTCATGGAACCTAGAAGTTTAGTTGGCCATGTTTTGGGCATGTCTAATGTCAACCATGTCTAGTCAAGTTATACCAATTTGGTGAGTCTATCTGAATTTGATAGTTTTATAGGAAGTGAAATGTAGGTTACACTTTGTATGTATCAGCAAAAGTTTCATGCTGATATTAGGAAAAAGATGTTTGTGATTATTGCCACTTACCGCAGACGATCAATCTGACAAAGAATTCATCAGAAAGAAGTTGATTGGTTTGAGTAGTTGGAATTCATAAGTTGAAATAAGGAATATGGAGTGAAAGCCCACTCAATGATTCATTTATAATTAACAACACGCGTCAAAGAATTCAATCAGAAATCTCAAAAGATTCTTAGTTGGCCATGTAATTGAAAGGAAGTCTACAATACAAAGGCAAACTGAACAAATTTTTTTATCACTTCAACTAAGAATGCAATGAATTTTTGTTTCTTTCTAAGAAGTGTGTCAGGCATTCAAAAATGTAATCCTCCTCAGCATTTTTCTCTTTGCTGGTTTACTGGTGTCAGTGGCATGTCTTAGAAGAAGAGAGTGCATGGGCTTTTTTGGAGTGGAAGCAATCTATTAAATTATCATCATAGTCATCCCTTTCCTTAAAACTGCTAAGAAAGGCACATTTTGTTAGCATCTAAACCCGTTCTACATCCAACACATCCATCACCTCATATGTCCGAAAACAGCTGACACGCATTCAGTGTTAATTTCAGAAGACACACAAACCTCACTTGGTTCAGTTAAATTCACCAGGATGATTAAGTGAAGCATTAAGAGCTGAGAAAAAGGAACATCTGAGGTAAACCAGAAGAAATTTCCAGGCAAAGATTCATCATTCTATGTCAAAAACAACAATGTATGCTCATGCATTGTGAAAAGTATGAATTCCCTACATCACCGCATGTTAGTTTGCAGGCGAGAGCATGGCTCGTCTCATGGAGAAACACCGTGATGAGCTTGAAAGGTGTCAGCAGCACTGTCCTCCACAACTACAAGAAACCAAAAGCAGGACACCAACAGATCAGAACGCAGCAAGACAGCATAGACCTCAAAGATCCAGCTTAAGGAGGTTGCCCATCAAACCAAGCAGCACAAGATCAAGCAAAGGAACCAATTTGACGGCAGTACTGCTTCAACATTGTGGCCTTCGCCCCCACAAAGTCGTACATTTTTTCGATTTCTTCGTTTAAAAAAGGGCCAAAAGTAATTGCCCTTTGTTCGGAAAGTATAACGGGCAGAATCGACATTTTGGGGAGGATGAACTCACGGCGAGGATGACGACGGTGAAGACGGCAATGGTGACGATGAAGACGGACTGCTCGTGGTCGCAGCAGTGCTTGAGCTCCCAATTGGGCATCTCTCTACCTTCGTTTCTTTCTCTCGTCGATTTCCTTCTGTTCTTTAGCCGATAGATCGATAGGCTCTGAACCTTTCGGATCTGAGGAGGAGAGAGATGGAGAACCTGGTCGTCGCGGAGGCAGGCGTAAGAGGGGAGTCCGTCCGAGCAGACCAGCCGTCAACGTCTTCTAATGCAATGCTTGCACGGAAGAGAGGAAGCCGAGAGGGCAGAGAAAACCGAAAAGGGCGTGGCGTTACATGTGGAACAACTCCATTCGCTATTGGTCAGCGGGCGTGTCATTGACCGTCTTTCTTCGTCAACTGGTCAAATGCAGAAAATATCGCTTTTTTATTACAATTTATTTTCTTCGATGATTTTTTTTAATTTAAATCGAAAATTAGCTGAGATTTTATTTTTCACAAAAAAAATAATTATTATTCTTCCTGTATTCCACTTTTATAATTATTTTTAATTAAAGCAATCAAACGGGACTAAATAAAAACATATTTCCAAGGGAATTATTTCGATAGATGCTTTGAAACAATATCGACAAGGTTCCAATGAGACCAAATGATTAGATATATTAAATGATCCACCCTTTCATTTTTTTACATCTTAATCAATCATTTATGACGACTCCTCCCTGTGCTCACCATAACAATTTACTGCTAACAATGCCATTCCTGGGAAGAAGATATTACAAATGATGGCAGAGACTAATCTTGAAAGATCATATTTTACTTGAAAATTAGGGATTTAACCTTTTATTTTCGTATCCATCCTCTGTTGCAGAGAATACATGTAAACAAGAAAACCAAAGTTTATCTACTGATCTCTCTTGACAACTACCAAGAATCTCAATTTAAACTGAGAATCCAATCTTCAGAAACTAATAGATACTGTTTTCACAAAAAGATGGTGTGTTAGGCACTTGATCCTGTCAGGTATTGACACATAGGTAGACTGTTATTTATCATATGAAAAAACCTACAGCAACTGGAAAGCATAAAGCTTGTAGGATTCAGCTACTTAATGAATGGAAAGCAGACAAAAAAGAACATACCAAGGTTGCAAAGAAGTTTGGCAGCTGTGGAGATGGAACGAAGAACTCTTGCATCATTTATGATAACCACAAACTTGCACACTAGAGTAGAATCAAAGAACCAAGATGACCCACCATAATACCTTCCTCGGTTTTCTTATCTCATGCATTTTCTGTGCTTCAGTAGGTGGTCAAGCACCTGAACATTCCTTGCTCAAAAGGATCATAACAATATACTTTTATGTCAAACCCCAGCTTATTGAAGTAACAAGAAATTTTTCATGAATGCCTAAAAAATTATCATGGTCGAAAAAGATGTCTTCTTAGGTCTGAGACTGGATTTGTAGCATCCTACATCTTCTTAGGTTATCCATGATTTTTCTTGATATGAACATGTATGCCAAGTGTTATAGCACATCTAACTACAAGTAACAAAAGCAACAAACAGTATATACCTTGAATCTTTATTATTCAATTCTATTGTTTAAAGTGCTTGAATTAACTATTACTGTTTCCAGTAAGCCCCCTAGATGAAATTGATAGACATGCACTCCTTAGAAAGGAGTGCTACAGCACCTCGGTCAACTCCCAGTGGCAACATCCTATAAATCCTATAAAGCTTTTTTTTTTTCTAAAGAGACAAGGGATCCTATCATGTATTCAGTACCCAACTTTCAATTATCTATTGAACCCCTCTTATGATATTTACTTTAGACATATATTAATTTATATCTCTGATACCATCTCCATATCATTTGATGTGTACAGACAGATACAAACAACTCAAACATCTTTGTTACATTTGGTACTAATTCAAATAGATCAAAAAGCAAATAAATAATTTGCTCACCCTTATGTAGTTGAGTATGGCAAATGTGCTCATTATACTAAGATATCTGTACTCCTTGATATTCAATTAAATTTCTAGCATTTTTTGTTACAATCTATGGCCATAAAGTTTGAAGGATTGTGAACAATACTGGTCACGTGTTTCAAGGTTATGCTACGGCCACAGCTAATGGTTATTAGTGCAAGCTTTATGAAGCTAAATCCAATTCTAAGTAATGCCTTAGTCTTTATTGCATTCAATGTTTAGATGGTTATATCTTTAGCTGTGTAATACTAGAGTTAAAAATGGAAATCATGTACAGATGTTAGTGAGCAAAGAGACTCCTGAAATTTAATGACCAAAATAAGAACCATTATCGGAACATCTAAAGAAAAGTTATTGATAAAAAGAACATCCATATGGGAGTCCTAAATTAACCCATGCAGCTGCATATGCAGATGAGTCATGCGAGAACCGTGCATAAGTATATATTCAGGTCAATATCCATCACTATGTAGACTATGCATTAATAGATTGATACATGCTTCCTCCCTATCACCTACAAAATATAGATATACCATGAGAACATTAAACTAATCTCTATGGCTTTACCCATCACTCTGTGCTTAACAATGTCTTATTTAAACTTACAATATAGCGTATTCATTCATTATTGACAATTGACTTTTTCCTACCTCAGAATTTAATTGTACATATTTTACACAATAATTTTATAATATAAATTCAGTTGCCATAACTATTCCACATACACTTTGCAAGATGTTGTAATTGCATAACACAGCTGCTTGGAAGGATTGGGGGCTGAATTATTTCAATACACCAAGGTTATAAATTTACATGCAGTAGAAATAAAGCATAAGGTGGCAGATCACCACAATCATTGTCCTTGAACTAGCATTCACATAAAAAATATCCTATCTCCTGTACCAACAAATATGCACCTTTGCAATGCCAAGACAACTAGTTTAGAAAAAGGTGGAATAGGCATATTTCACAAGTTCATGATGACTAATGCAAAAGTACTAGAGCAATTAGGCACTTAAGTTCTTAACTAAGCAGTAACAAATATCTAGTAGAGGAAGTGGATGACAATCTCATGAATGCTCGTAAGGATGTTGTTCATAGTCGAATGGACATGATCATATTCAAGTGTTGGATTCACCAAAAAAAAGAATTATATAGAGTACATAGGGGAAATTATTTGGATTGCATATGATAAAACATGATCTTAAGAGAAGCTTCAACAATGGAAATACATCCATTTTAATGTCAGCAAGGTAATTTGGAATTGTAGCAAAAAAGTCCCCAGTATTTTTTGATCTTCTAAATCTCTCATCATAAAGCTGGTGTGTGTTTAATGTCAACAAATGTCCTGCTTGCCAACAGGTCAGTGACGAATACACCAAGGCGGACATGAGATTTCAGAAATCACTGATGAAAAGCCATTTTAGACTTGCAATTAGGATAAACTATTGAGTGAATCTCCATCACAACCCCTAACGGAAACAAGCATGAAAAGAAAAACAAAAGACATACTGATGCACCTTATGCAATTCAATGAACTTAAGAAGATTAGCTGTTATCTCAGTAAGATTTATGCAGCTGGAAAAGAAAACTCATCATGTGCATTAAAGCAGTACTATTAGACACCTCTTCTTACTATCTAAAATAACAAAACAAACAACTTTTCTAGTGAGTTCTTAAAATGAAATTTGCTGACCTAACAGAGATCATGAAAATTAGATCATTTGCTCCAAATTTGTCCAAAGCCCATCTTTTACTTAATTTAATCTCTTCGGTCGATTATTTGACCATCAAACCCTTCTAATTTTTCAGTGCAGCCTTTCTTCTGTTTTCATCCATCTGCCCGAAGACCTTCATCGCAATCATGTTATCGTCAAAGTATTGTGCATAAGGGTGGCCCTTTGGGACGAGTCTCCGGTACGTCTGGAATTGCTTTTCTGCCTCATCCTTCTTCCTCAACAATGTGTATATGATGCCCTGACAAAGATAAGGCCGGAAATCCCTTGGCTCCTCCTTCACCAGTTCCTTGTATATCTTAAGCGAGTCCTCGTACCTCCCCTCTATAACCCTAATTTGTGCCATCAGCAGCTTAAAGTCCCTCAAGTCCTCCTTTCTCCTGGCCTTCTTGCACAGTTCCATCGCGTCCTCGACTCTCTTCAAGATGGCGTCGAGGTCGCCATCGTCCTCCGACTGCGAGGTGGCCATTATGAGCCCGTGATAGGCCTCAACCAAGAAGGGGTCTTTCTCGAGGAGCTCCTCGAATCCTCGCTTCGCAGTCTCCGTGTCGCCATCGTAGCTCTGCAGGTGGGCCTTAAGGAGAGGGAGGTCCTTCTCGGCGGGCTCGAGGGCGACGAGCCGGTCGACGATGCCAATGGCCTCGGCGAGCTTCCCAGCCTTGACCTTGAGCTCCATGAGGGCGCGGAGTGACCGGACGTCGTCGGGGTGGGAGTCCAGTCGCTCCTCGAGGATCCGCTCCTTCTCGGCCTCGGTGAGGGGGGTGGTCTCGGAGGAGGCATCGGAGGGCAGGGCATCGGATTGGACGGCGGGGGCGGGAGGGGCAGCGGCCGCGGCGGCGGCGGCGGCGGCGAGAGCGGGTGGGCACAGGCGGGCGAGGAAGAGGGCAGCCGCGGCGATGGAGGTGGCTGCAGCGACGGAAGCGATCTTGATGACGGGCGCGAGGGAATTCGACGATGATTTGGAGGAGCAAGACGCGCGGAGGGAGGGACACGGTTTCGTCGAGGAGGAGCAGGGGAAGGGCTTAAGAAGCGGAGGAGAAGAGATGAGGGGTTTGGAGAAGAGAGGGAGGTGAAAAGGGTGGCGGTGGGCGGTGCGGCAGAGAGGCTCCATGTCTCGGTCTCCAAAGGGGCGAAGGCGAGGAAGAATGGGGAGAACTGAGAAGGCCAAAAACCCTACGAGGGATAAAGAGGATCCTTTAAACGAACGTGGTATCTTCACGCGCAAATCATACGCTACGATATGGGAGCCTCTCCACCGTCAGATCTTTAGAAGTTAAACAATCGCTTCCTCCTCCTTTTAAGTGGACAAACGTTAGTATTTGAGCTCGTATAAGACGGGCGTGTGTTATCTGATGCGAGACCAAAATTGATCCGGAAAATGGACACAATATAAATTATTTTTTAAAAAAAATAGAGATAAATTATATTTATCAGTCTGAATATTTTTTATCTTAAAATAACTCGAATTAATCAGCATATATATTACTATTTTTTTGATCAAATGTCATTTCATCCAAAAACTTAGATCGATAAATATGACATGAGATTAAGCCATAAATCTCAATTCTTAATGGTTTTAGCTTCTCTTCTCATCCAAAAACTTAGATCGATTTCTCAGGACTGCACTTGAGACCGTAGCCAGAATTGGGTGGAAACAAAGGAGCTACTTCTGCATCACCTCCGGCTCTGACCGACGTACTGCGGCGGCACCCGCCGGTACGCCCTGAAGAACTCCTGGTTCTCCTTCTCCAACTCCTTCCACACTGAACACAAATGGCAACGCCATGAATGCTTAATCACAAAGAAAGAAGGAAGAGGTAAGCGTAGGGAGCAGCAGCAAAGACCAACCGGTGGAGGTGATGGCCGGACTGACATCGGCGTGCAGCAGCAGCGCCTCCATGCATTCCTCCATGCTCATGTGCCACAGCAGGCATGTCTCGATGAGATGCTGAACCTGATCGGCCAAAAGCACGGGTCAAGAGCACGATCTATGTATCGATCTAAGGACACGGTGAGAGCAAGCGATCTGCCTGTAATTACCAGTCTGATGTATGCGGCGGCCGGAGAGTAGTGCTCGCCCATGTCGAAAGCTTGACTGGTTCTGCTGCGGCCGAGGTGGTGATGATGGTGGGCAAATAAAAGGAGGAGAGGGTGGAGGTGATCACGTGCCCGAGTGGAGATCATTGGAGGAGAGGAGATTACGAATAGCGTACGTGCCTCACGTCTTCACGTGAAGTGGGGCTTGTGCATGCTGAGATGGAGATGGGGTTGCGTGCAAGGCTTTGAGGACCTGCGTGTGACCGTCACACTAAAAGACAACGCATGCGACGTTGCAGAGATGTCGGTGTTATCCGCCACGGTGACACTCGCCGAGAAGAATGAGGTGTGATATTTCTAATGATATTTTCTCACCACGTGTCTAACATCTCAGTGTCACGTCACCAACATATCATACGACCGGACACCTAAATAGGTGACTGAATATAATTTAAAATTAAAATTAATTATTTTTTTATAATTAGTTTTTATAATTTTATAAAATTAAAAATTTAAAGAGAAAAATATTTCATAATATAAATATCTCAATATAACTTCTAAAAATATAAGGATCGAGATATTAAAGATAATTAATTATAAGAAATAAGATGTAATTAATCTCAATATTATCATGCCCCAAGTTCAACACATCACAAAGGTAATTAAATCTAGAAAAAATATACTATATACTTCATAATTGACACATACCTCACCGAAGACGAGGCCGAGAAGCTGGTCCACAGCCGGACCAGTGCCGGCATTGTCAAGGTGAAGGACAGCCACGCCATGCCCGAGCCCTCAGCGCTAGATAGGGAAGGCATGGTTCTGAACCGCGAGGAGGCGCCCCTGGACGTGGACATCAAGAACGGCGGCTGCGACGTGGTGCCGAACACCAAGAACCTTCCTCTGGTCGGGGAGGTCGGGCTCGGCGCCGATCTCGTGAGGCTGAACGGCCACGCCATGTGCTCCCCGGGGTTCTCCTGCGACTCGGCCTTCCAGGTGACGTACGTGGTCAGGGGGAGCGGTCGCGTGCAGGTCGTCGACGTCGATGGTGTTGCGGGGGGCAACTGTTTAAGCCGTGGTCTCGGGGCCAACGCGGCTCGGTTCAGGGGTCCGGATGTCGAAGATCTTGATCGATGTCCTTCGAGGCCTCTCGACGGCTGGTCTCCATAGTCCGGTCTGGCACCTGCACGCAGGTCGGGCCGGGAGCTCGGCCCGACCCCTCCGACGATCAAGTTTGAGAAAGATGTGGAGGGGATTGTGGATGAGGCAGAAGAAGAGCCTCTGAGTGTTTTTGTGTCTGAGTGAGTTCCTCCCCCCTCTTTGCTTAGAGCTCAAGGGTATTTATAGATGAGGTTTGATGTTACCTGATGTGGCTGTTCGTGTGAGCAGGGTCGTACCTCTGATGCCGTCTGACACGGTCGTTGGCGTTGCGTGGGGGGTCGGATCGCCGCAGGGTATGGGCAGGGGTCGGTAGTTGTCTTGTCTCGCTATGGACAAGCGTGCGGGGATGGAAGTCGCTGCTCGCCAGTGGGTGTCGTCAACGCGGGTCAAGTCAACATCGCTGCCTTCCACATCGGGCAACGGGGCGTCCAGGTGGGGCCGTTGTCCTGGCGCATCATGTCGCCATTATTTCCCCTATCATATTCCCCCCCCGAAAGAAGCTATGCGTCGGTTGTGACGGGCGGGGGAGGGAGCCCGTGGCATAGCTGCGTCTCTTGGTGCTGAAGCGATCTCAGGCGACCTGAGGTCGAGCTCATAAGGGCGACATGAGGTCGAGCTCCTTTTATGCAGGCGGGGTCTCGGGCATTACACGGCCGAGGATCGTGACACGAGAGGGCTGACCGTGCTGAAGAGCCTCGGGCATTACGCGACCGAGGAGCGTGACCCAGGCGGGCAGATCGCGCTGAAGTGCCTCGGACATTACGCGACCGAGGAGTAAGGCAGGGGCGGGCTGACCGCGCTGAAGTGCCTCGGGCATTATGCGACCGAGGAGCGTGACCCAGGCGGGTAGATCGCGCTGAAGTGCCTCGGGCATTACGCGACCGAGGAGCAAGGCAGGGGCGGGCTGACCGCGCTGAAGTGCCTTGGGCATTACGCGATCGAGGAGCAAGGCAGGGGCGGGCTGACCGCGCTGAAGTGCCTCAGGCATTACGCGACCGAGGAGCGTGATCCAGGCGGGCAGACCGCGCTGAAGTGCCTCGGGCATTACGCGACCGAGGAGCAAGGCAGGGGCGGGTAGACCGCGCTGAAGTGCCTCGGGCATTACGCGACCGAGGAGCGTGACCCAGGCGGGTAGACCACGCTGAAGTGCCTCGGGGATTACTTTATCTTGATCGGCGGTTGTTTGTTTAAGTGTGCGCGAGCGGCCAGGCTCGCTTTTCCCTGGGGAAGGTCAAGGGGCCGCCTTTTTTCGGGGGTCGCCGAGTCTCGAGGCCGGTATAATTAGAGTTTTTAAAGCGGGCGTGCTCTGCGTTTTTAAGGTTGATTCGATTAGTGTTTCCGAGGCCGATATGATTAACGCCTTTGCATTTGCGCCGCGCTGCAGCTGTCTGCCATGTCAGGCTGTATTTATGGTGAGGTGATGCTTTCCGCCTCCGTAGCGCACATCGGGAGAGGAAGTGTTACTGCTTTGGCGAGAAGCGGCCTGCCTATAAGTGGCGTGAGGCTAGCCGTTGGGGGGGGGGAAAGGATCCTTTCCCATCTTTTGCTTCGGACTGCTTCACACTTCTTCGTCTTGCTCGTGCTAATCGCTCCTTTTCTCGCCAAAGGTCAGGAAGAATGGTGTCCCCTTCTTCCCGTTCGTCTTCTCCTTCGTCGAAAGCCGGGGGAGCGGCGACTTCATCGAACTCCACCTCGTCATCGGACGAGAAGGCGGCCCGGGCCCTTGAGGCCTTGATGTGGCCTCACGACCATGACTCCACTGTGGGTGAGTCGTCATTGAGCCTCCTCCGGGATCGCTATGGCATCCCAGAGGAGTTCGTCCTTCTCGCTCCTGAGCCTGGCCAACGAGCATACGACCTGATTCCTGGGGGCTTCGCCCTTACCCTCGATGCCTTTGATGCCGGGCTACGCCTCCCCCTACACCCTGTAATAGTCTCCTGCCTTTCTTAGTGGCGTATCTCCCCGTCTCAAGTGGCGCCGAACTCATGGCGCTATTTGGTGGCTTTTTTGGGGGAGTGCCACTATGCCAACATAGCCCCGACCCGTGCCCTCTTCTTTTCCTGTTTTCGTCTTTCTAAGGGGTCGGGGGGCTACTATTTGTCCGCTCGAGCGGGCTTCAGAGTGAGTGGGGCCCCTCCTAGCAACAAAGGGTGGAAGGAGCGCTTCTTTTTGTCAACCGCTTGGAAGACTGGGGGTTCGGTGTCCGCTGGGGGGCGCGTGTGATAGACAACACCGCCCCAGTCTTGGACGACGAGGAGCGCCGAGGGCTTCTGAGGCTTAGAGAGATCCTCCCGGCCTCCCGAGCCATCCGGAGTATGTCTGAGCGATTGTTGGTGGAGGCGGGGCTTAGCCCGGTACCTCTAGGTACGCTCCGAGGGGCGGTTTTTTAGGGGTTTTCTCTCTTTTCCTTGTGGGTTTTTTGCTTAACCGGCAGTCGTTCCGACCTTTCTTAGTAGAGATGGTGCTTCTCGAGGCCCTGCGTGGGGGAAAGACCTCGGCCACGTCGGGTCGTTCGCCTTCCGTCACTAAGGTGGGTACGAGGGATCCTCGGGTTTTCAGCTGGGTCTTGTTCGGACCGGGCGGGTCTCATACGAGTACGGGTATCGGGTTGCCCTCGCTCGTTTTAAAGCGCGCCACCCCGACTTGGAGGTCGTGGAGGACCCCTTTGGTTCTTTCCCCGAGGATTTGGGCGTCGACATGCCAGCTGAAGTTCCTTTTGACGACAGCCCAGACGTCCTGGAGGATTGACGTCCTTTGTACTTTTTGCTTTATTTTTGTAACACCCCCCTTGTTTTCGAATAAACATGATCTTCTTCTTCTTCTTAGTTGACTGTCTGTGCCTCGGTGCGGTTCTTGTAACTGGCCGAGTCTTTACTCATGGAAAGAACTTTTTGAGATTTTGGGTGTTCCAAGTCCTTGGCAGGGAATGGCCCGTCATCGTGGCGAGTCAGAATGCGCCGGTTCCGATGACTTCGGTCACCCAGTAGGGGCCTTCCCAACTGGGGGCCAACTTGCCTCTTGCTCGGGTCGGGTCGCTGACCTCGGTCCTTCGCAGGACCAGGTCGCCTAATTTGATAGGTCGGGGTCGCACCTTTCGGTTGTAAACCCTTGCGACTGCTCTCTTATAAGAGAGGGCTCTTATATGCGCGTCAGCACGCCGCTCCTCCAGTAGGTCGAGGGCGGCTCGAAGTCCTTCGTCCGAGGCTCCCTCGTCGTAGCTTTTTGTCCGGAGGGTGGCGATGGTTACCTCGGGAGGGAGGACAGCTTCATTTCCGAACGCGAGGCTGTACGGGGACTCCCTAGTAGCGGTTTTTGGGGTGGTGCGTAGCGCCCATAGCACGCTCGGGAGTTCGTCCGTCCAAGCTGTCCGAGCCGTGGATATTCTTCTTTTGAGCCCATCCAGGATGGACCGATTAGTCACCTCCGTCAGCCCGTTAGTCTGAGGGTGAGGGACCGAGCTGTACTTCAGACGGATTCCGTGTTTTGCGCAGAACTCCCGAAATCCCTGACTAGCGAACTGGGGCCCATTATCCGTGATGATGGTTTTTGGCAGGCCGAACCGAGTGATCAAATTCCTCCATACGAACTTCTCTATTTGCCGTGCCGTAATCGTCGCCAACGGTTCGGCCTCGACCCATTTTGTGAAGTAATCTACGCCGACTACGATGTACCTCCGCTGTCCTGCGGCTGGGGGAAGGGTCCGAGGAGGTCTAAACCCCATTGCGCAAATGGCCATGCGCAGTCGATGGGAGTTAGTAGAACTGCGGGCAGCCGAGGCGTGCGGGCGTGTTCTCGACATGAGGTACATCGTTGCACATGCGTTGTCACGTCTCAGCACATGGTCGGCCAGTAGTAGCCTTGGCGAAGTATTTTATGTGCTAGGGTCCGCCCGCCGATGTGTTCTCTGCAGACTCCTTCATGTATCTCTGCCAGGACGGTCTGAGCTTCGTCGGGCTCTAAGCATCGTAGGAGGGGGTACGAAAAAGACCGCTTGTAGAGCCGTTCGCCCACCTCGGTATACCACGCATGTGTGTGGCGTAGGCGCCGAGCTGATGCTTCGTCGGGCGGGAGAATTTCGTCCCGTTTGAAGCGTAGCAGTTCTTGTATCCAGGTGGTGGACGCGCTACTCATAGCTGTGGCCGCGATTTCGACAGTGCGAGCGGGTAACTCCTCGACCTCGGGCCCGACTTCGGGGGCAGGCTTTGAGGCCAGCTTAGCTAGTGCGTCGGCGCGCTCGTTCTCCCCCCTGGGGACATTAGATAATGTGAAATGAAGGAACTTTGCGGTCAGGCTTTTTACCTGTGCCAGGTATTTCGTCATAGTCGAGTCGCGGGCCTCGTATCCCCCGCTGAGTTGCTCGGCCACCAGCTGGGAGTCGGTGTGGACGTGGAGGGCGACCACCTGCATCTCGAGAGCCAATCTGAGTCCTGCTAGAAGCGCCTCGTATTTCGCCTCGTTGTTAGTGGCGCGGAACCCGAAGCGAAGGGAACGCTCGAACGACCGCCTGTCGGGAGCTCGGAGTACCAATCCCGCGCCAGCACCTTTTGAGTTGGCTGATCCGTCGACGTGCAAGATCCAGGCCTCAGGAGGTTGGCTGAGGCTCTCGTTCTCGATCTGAGTTAACTCTGCGATGAAGTCGGCCACAGACTGGGCTTTAATAGTTGTCCTGGGCACGTATCGAATGTCGTGCTCGTTGAGCTCTATCGCCCATTTGAGAAGCCATCTTGCAACATCAAACTTAGACAAGGCCTGTCGGAGCGGCTGGTCCGTAATTACTTCCACCGGGTGAGCCTGGAAATAAGGGCGTAGCTTCCGGGCGGACAGCACGAGCGCGAGGGCTAGCTTCTCGATCGGTGGGTATCGTTCCTCGGGACCATTGAGGACATGGCTGACATAATAGACCGGGAGCTGGTCGCCGAAGCTTTCTTTAACCAGGACGGAACTTACTGCGTGCGGGGAGGCCACCAGGTAGATGCGCAGTTTCTCGCCCGGGGAGACCGAGGCGAGTCAAGGAAGGTTTGTCAGGTGCTGTTTCACTTGCTCGAGGGCTTCCTTGCATTCTGCCGTCCATTGGAAACCTTTCGGGTTCTTCAGCGCCCTGAAAAAGGGGAAGCAGCGATCACCTGATCGGGCGAGGAAGCGGGATATGGCGACGAGTTTTCCGTTGAGGCGCTGCAGGTCTTTGATCGTCCGAGGTGATTGCATATTGATGATCGCCTGGACCTTCTCTGGGTTGGCGTCAATTCCTCTTTCATGTACAATGAATCCGAGGAACTTTCCCGACGTGACGCCGAAGGCGCATTTTGCGGGGTTGAGTCGCATGCCGAACCTGCAGAGCGTAGCAAATGCTTCGGTCAGGTCAGCGAGGTGAGCCCCGGCCTCTTGGCTTTTTACGATCATGTCGTCGACGTACACCTCCATGTTTCGCCCAATCTGGTGGGCGAACATCTTGTTCACCGTCCTCTGATATGTTGCCCCGGCATTTTTCAATCCGAAGGGCATGACTTTGTAAAAGTAAACCCCCTGATCGGTGATAAAGGCTGTGTACTCTTGATCTTCGGGCGCCATTCTGATCTGGTTATAACCCGAGAAGGCGTCCATAAATGAGAGGCGGGCGTGACCTGCCGTGGCGTCGACCAGCTGGTCAACCCTAGGCAGAGGGTAGCAGTCCTTTGGGCATGCACTGTTAAGACTGGTGTAATCAACGCACATCCTCCAACTTCCATTAGCCTTCTTGACGAGGACTACATTGGATAGCCATTGCGGGTATTCAGCTTCTTATATGAAGCCTGCCTCCAAGAGTCGAGTCACTTCTTCTTGCACGGCTGCCTGCCGTTCCGGGGCCTGTCGCCTTAGCTTTTGTTTTACCGGACGAGCGCCAGGCGAGATACTGAGGTGATGTAAGGCGACTTCCGGGTCGACGCCTGCCATGTCGGAAGGCGACCAAGCGAAGATGTCAGCGTTCTTTTGTAGGAGGCCGACAAGTTGTCCCCGTTCTTGCTCGGGCAGCTCTGACCCGATCTTAATCGTCCATTCTGGTCGATCTTCTAGGAGTGGCACCGCGACTGTGGTCCCTTTCGGCTCCAGGTGGGGGGTCGGCTTCTGCGTTTCCCGAGGGTCTGCTAACGGTTGTTCGATCCTCACCTTTTTGGGCAACGAGACGACAGTCAGGTAGCAGCGCCGAGATTCTCGAGGGCTTCCTGCGATCTCTCCGATCCCGGCGTGGGTTGGGAACTTCACGGTTTGGTAGTAGGTCAAGATGACAGCTCTGATTTTATTGAGGGTCGGCCGACCGAGGATGGCGTTGTAGGCGGCGGGGAGGTCGATTACCAAGAAGGTGGTCATTGTCATCTTTGACCTCGGCAGGGCTCCCAAGGTGAGGGGCAGAGTGATCGCCCCCAGTGGTGAGATTGAATCGCTGGTGAAGCCGGTGAGCGCCGAGGATACTGGCTTCATGTTATCCCTGGACAGGCCGAGCTTCTGGAAGGCGTCAAAATATAGTATGTCGGCCGAGCTTCCAGTATCGACCATGATCCTTTTTACTTGCGCATTGGCGATTCTGGCTGATATCACGAGCGCATCGTCGTGCTCGGCCTGTTCATATGTCCTGGCCGGGAAGGTGACACTGGGTCCGGGCGCGTATCTGGGAGCTTCGGCCGAGGCGGCTCGGGCGTACGCCTTCTTTCTGGCCATGGAATCCCCACCGAACACGGGGCCTCCGGTTATAACATCGATGTGTCATTCGATGGGACCTTCCGGGCATGGCGAAGGTTCCTTGTCTGGGCGGAGGTACTGGTCGAGGTGTCCTCTACGGATGAGTTCCTCGATCTGTCTTTTCAATTCCTGACACTGTTCAGTGTCGTGCCCTCGTTGCCGGTGGAAGCGACATTACTTTGATTGGTCCGCCAACGCTCGGGGACTACTTATCGGGTAAGGTTCTTTGAGGAGTCCCTTCTCTCTTATGTGAAGGAATATTTTCGTTCGGGACGAATTCAAGGCTGGGAGAGGGGGCCTTGAAATCGACGGGTCGGGTCGGTCCAACTTACGCCGGGATGTCTCGGGTTGTTGCTGTCGGGGTGGCTCCAACTTGGTCCCTCTGTGTCCCCCGGGTTTCCTTGCCATCCAAGCTTCCGCGGCGACAAACTGACTCGCCCGTTGGAGCATCTCGGGTACCGTCGTGGGGGGTCGCTCTACTAGGGACCAGAAGAACCTGGAGGGTCGCAAGCCTATCATGAATGCCTGCATCAATAGAGAAGGATGAGCGTCCGAGAGCCCGCGAATCTGCGTTGTAAAGCGGTTCAAGAAGTGGGAGAGGGACTAATCCTCCCTTTGGTTGAGTCCGAGGAGTAACGCCACGGACGACTTCGGGCGGGCGTAGGCGAGGAAGTTGAATTCAAAGTCCCGGGCAAGCTGGTCAAAGGAAGAGATGGTACCAGCTTTGAGGTTGACGTACCACGCGCGGGCCGATCCCCTCAAAGTCGTTGGGAATGCCCTGCACATCAAGGCGTTGGAAGTCCCATATAGCGCCATCTGGGCGCGAAACGCGGCTACGTGATCCGCGGGGTCGGTGTCGCCGTTGTAGGTGTCCAGGGATGGGAGTCGAAAGTGCGGCGGGATGGCCTGATCCTGAACTTCGGGCGCGAACGGGGACCCTTGGTATCCGTCCGTCCCGAGCTCCCCTTTCGACCTGCGCATCTCTTGTTGCACTTCATTAAGACGTTGATTGAAGAGGTGCAACTGGGCTTGGAGGACGTTGGTCGGGTTCGCGGGTGGCCGCTCGGGCTCGGGGGGACTGGATGTGCCTCCGGTCTCCTGATCTCCAAGCTGGGCCGTTTGGTTCTGAGGCGACGGAGGAAGCCCGGGACGCGGCGCGTGCATCCGAGGGGCGGGCTCCCGTTGTTGCAAAGGTCGATCTGCATGCGGGAGTGTCGGCTGAGGGATGAGCGGGACGATGGTCTGCACCATGCTCGCCAGTGCCCGCACTTGGTGGGCGAGGTCGTGAAAGGCCTCGGGCGAAACGGATGGCGGACCGACGGGGGCGTCGGGCGGCGACAAGCCCGGGTCATTGAACAGTCGCCAATATCGCTCCGTAATCGCAGCGGCGCGCTCGTCTCGGAGCTCCTCCCGCGAGGGATGATCCCCTGGGGTCCCGACCGGGCGCGACCCCGTAGCCGTGGGTTCGCCAAAGTGGATCTGCTGATCAGTCGACATTTCGGAGGCCCTCCTTCTAGCGCTAAAATGTTGCGGGGGGCAACTGTTTAAGCCGTGGTCTCGGGGCCGACGCGGCTCGGTTCGGGGGTCCGGATGTCGAAGATCTTGATCGATGTCCTTCGAGGCCTCTCGGCGGCTGGTCTCCGTAGTCTGGTCTGGCACTTGCACGCAGGTCGGGCCGGGAGCTCGGCCCGACCCCTCCGACGATCAAGTTAGAGAAAGATGTGGAGGGGATTGTGGATGAGGCAGAAGAAGAGCCTCTGAGTGTTTTTGTGTCACATCCTAGATTTTGTTTTTTTCATATATTTTCACACAGGCCAAATAAATAAACATCACTTTATTCATCATCTATAACCATTTATTACAATTCATTTATTCATCTAATTACAAATAGAAAAGTTAACTTCAAGAGTCATCCAAGTGGCTCTACCTAGCGGTAGCGGTAGAGGAAGGTTCGCTCTCCATTGGAATCCGATTTAGTACTAGAGGGAGGCTGCTCTGAAAATCAAAAACAAAGAAAATTCAGCAACGCTGAGTAGGAACCCCAAAAGTCAAATCAAGATAAATACATGATCAAAATTCAATCAATCATCCCATTGGCGTATATCAAGTACCCGAAGGAGCACTCCCCCAATAGTGGATGGAGAGGCTTTATCCTACGGGATGAGTTTGTGTTCTCCCAACAACGGATGGAGGCAAACTCATATCACACTCCCAACAGCGGATGGAGTGGTGTCCCCACACCCGCCAAAGTGGGGACACGTTCCTCCCAACAGCGGATGGAGGAACCGTCCAACCGCCACGTCTGACGGCTCGCTAATCCCCGAAGGGAATCGCCCTACATGCTCTTGGCAGGAATATAATCTCACACTGGTCATATCAATTTTCGGATGAAATAACATATTTAAAACATCTCTTTCAAAAGTCATCAATATCAAATAATATAAATTAACCCTCAATTTACTTGAACTCTAGTTTAATCGATTCACTTGAACTCGATTTACTAGAGCCTAACTGAACTGATCTCTAATCCTTATTTAATTGGTCTGGAACCACCCTAGACTAGTATAATTTAGACTAGATTAAGTTCAATTTAGGTTAAACTAACTTGAATAAGCCAATCAATTCGGAATCACCCTGAATTGATATAGACTAATCAAGTATAGTTTAATTCAATCAATATTTGGGCTCAAGTTCAACAATAATATTGGGCTAGATTGAGCCAGTCCATCTATTGGTCATGTGCATTATACATGATTGAGCATGCATTACATAAAACTAGCCCAGCCTTGGCCCATGGACTAGTGATAGCATATACCCATTAACAACATATATGAAAACATAATAATGCATTAAAAGATAGATGAGGAGAAAAGTTTTAATACAAAGAAATAACATTTTCAATTTGACTATAAATCATAAGACATTAAAAGAGGGACTAGGAGATAAGTTTTAACACAAGGAAATAGCTTTCTAAATTCAAATAAAAATCATATTTTCAACACATAAAATTTCAACATATTCTAGTCATATTTTAAATCATTCAGAATAATATATTTTAAATTTCAGATCAAAGGATATCAAAAAGGGATTTTAGATAACATATTCTAGTCTAACAAGATTTTAATCCAGATAAGATTAAAGATAAACTGTAATATAGAAAATATATCATATAAAACATATACATTTTTAACATATTTAATTCTACAATAAAAACCTTAATCATTGGTCAAAGAATATTTTGAAAACTTTAACTGATTACTTTAATACAAAAAAATTTGACATTTAAAGAATTGATACACATTTTTCAAACTATAAAACTTTCAACATTTAAAGAATCAAAATAAAAGCTAAAACTTTTAAGAAAGGTAGGGAAACCTACCTCTTGTCAATAGGGTGTAACTCCTCGTTCTCTTGTCAACAGGGTGTAACTCCTCGTTTCTCCCGCTGCCAAGCTCGACTAAGTAAAGAATGAAGAAGAGAGATCCCTCCCCTTTAAATAGGAGGAGGTGAGCCTCTATTAAGGAAAATAAATTTTAATTTTCGTATTTATTTAATATAAATTATTTCCATTTAATATACTAATAAATATGATATCATCATATTTGAAATACTTAATAGTTATTTCCTTAATTCATATCAACAAACAAGGAAGTAGATTAAGATTTCCTAAATCTCAATCTCAAATATTTGATTTGATTACATTTTGTGTCTGAGTGAGTTCCTCCCCCCTCTTTGCTTAGAGCTCAGGGGTATTTATAGACGAGGTTTGATGTTACTTGATGTGGTTGTTCGTGTGAGCAGGGTCGTACCTCTGATGCCGTTTGACACGGTCGTTGGCGTTGCGTGGGGGGTCGGATCGCCGCAGGGTATGGGCGGGGGTCGGTAGTTGTCTTGTCTCGCTGTGGACAAGCGTGCGGGGATGGAAGTCGCTGCTCGCCAGTGGGTGTCGTCAGCGCGAGTCAAGTCAGCGTCGCTGCCTTCCACATCGGGCAGCGGGGCGTCCAGGTGGGGCCGTTGTCCTGGCGCATCATGTCGTCATTATTTCCCCTATCAGATGGCAAGCGCGTGCTGGAGACGAAGGTGGAGAGGGGTTGCCTGTTCATTGTGCCTCGGTTCTTTGTGGTGTCAAAGATCGCTGATGCTGAGGGAATGGAGTGGTTCTCCATCATCACCACTCCCAAGTGAGTCGGAGCTGCTCCCCTTCTTCTTCTTCTTCTTGCTAGTGTCTGCTGGAATCTAATGGATGTGTTGTCTGTGAAATTGCTGCAGCCCGGTGTTTACTCATCTGGCAGGGAGGACATCTGTGTGGAAGGCAATGTCCGCAGAGGTGCTGCAGGCTTCATTCGACACCACCCCTGACATGGAGAAGCTGTTCAGGTCCAAGAGGACCTCTGATGAGATCTTCTTCCCTCCTCCATCCTCCGCTTCCTAGCCAAGCCAGGATCTGAACTCCATGGTACTAAAGATCAGTAGAATTTGCGTGTGCAAGACTTTGATAAGACTTTCTAATAATGATTTTTAAGACAAAGGTGCTTTGTTGATACTTTGATCAGTGTAAGTTGTAAGCTAAGCGATCCAAATCTACAAAATTCTCTTTATCTTGTCCTCTGTTAAGGGAAGAAGAAGACTTCATGTCTACGTCAAATTCATCTCAGGAACAGCATAAACATGAGACCTTCTACTAGGTTGCTCATGATTGCATACCAGAAGGTCTGGATTAATGGCTGCTGAAGGGACTTGAGGATGGCGCGATGGTGGTGGCCCAGCCGACATGACAATCTGCAGCAGTGGACCCGCTCGGAGAACAGCTTGCTGAAACATGCCTCTCTGGTAGTGCCTTCTTCAGGGCAAGGATATCAGTCACTACAGAGCTGCACCTGCTTCCTTGCTTCGTCTATTTCGGAGGTTCTGACCTCGAGGTGTTCGATCAATTGCTCGATGGTCTCCTTGGCCTTCTGCAACTCATGGTGGGCGTTGATCCGTAGTCGCTCCAGTTCCATGTCGCTGCATAGTATCTTGCGATTCAAGTCCTCGACGGTCTGTGGAAAGAGTTCGTCGGCAAACGTTGATACAAGCAAGAAAAGAAGGAACGAAGAGACGTCTCGATAAGCAGAAGACAGAGATGAGCGGCGTCTGACCTCTTGGTAGTCCCAAGCAGAAACCAAGTCGCCGACGGTGGTGCAAACCTCTGAAAGAGATCAAGGATTCACATCCATATCCTCTCTCTCTCTCTCTCTCTCTCTCTCTTTCTCTCTCTCTCTCTCTCTCTCTCTCTCTCTAAGTCTGTAGGACTGGGGACTTTTGTACTTGAAGAGGAAGAAGAGAACACTTTACAAGGAATCGGAATCGTTTTCCTATGGGAACTTGCGGGAGGCAAGGAGCATGGACGACCGACTTCACGCAGCTTCGCAAGGAAAGTTTTCCTCATTGGAAAATTTCTTTTCTGCGATTCAGATTTCCTTATTAAGTTTAGCATACCTCATCATTCCTAGTCTACTTTGCTCGAGTCTAAAGCTCAGTCCGTGGATTTCACGGATTACAAGCTTCAGATATAGCTACAATAAATGGATCAATGCCTAGAGCAAAAGGCATTAAAATCCAATACTATTAAAGCATGATTTTAAATTCCGACATCAATGTATCGAAATATGGTACACAGGCTAAAAACCCATGTTAATGAGCAATTACTCAGCACATCATGATTTGCAAGATTCAAAAGTGTGTGACTTATTTTTATTCCATAGTTAATTTGTCTAGTAGGCTCTTAACTGAATACTTGTGCTGCCTTCCATATCTACAGGGATTGTAACCTACATCTGTGCATGTCATTGGTGCTAGTGTGACAATTCGATGTGAAATGAATAATATGAGCATGCATCAGGTCCATATGCAATTGGTAGATTGACTAGTTTTCATAGCCATTAATAATTTCAACCATCATACTGTAATCATTCATTATAGAAAATGTACTACATTTTTAGCAGTCACAAAATTGAATCCAAATAGTTTAGCTCTTTTATCAGGTAGAGAAAAGAAAAGGATAATGGATCAAGTGAAAGATTAAACTTGATCATTGTCAAGCTTTTCATTTCTACCAGAGTAAATAGACAAAGGCATTACTTAAGAAGAGATCTTGCCAAGTGTTCACGAGCAGTTGCCAGGGCTTGAGAAATCGTCTGCAAATGTTAAACAATGAAATATTTTATTAAGGTTCAGCACGGTCCAGTGAATGTTAAATATTTTATTAAGGTACAGTATATCTAGTTATGATCCTCACCTGCTCGGACAAGGATGTGGCTCCATCAAGACTGTTTGCTGCTACTTTTGTGGCAATAACACTTGCTTCTGTCTCGAGGACAATCCTGCAAGTCAAAACAAGATCCATAAGTACACTTTGATAACATCTTGGTTTCACATGTAATGGTTTAAAGTGCAAGTAGATAATGAAATATAAGTGGATTTAATTTTGAACATATAATTAATGTCATATTTTTTTCAGTTCTTTCTATCCTAGCTTCAGGTTCTTTATCAAACTCGTCCAATAGGCTTTTTTCTTAACATTCTGTGTTCAGTCTTAGTGAGGTCTTAGTTTGGGATACATTATCTTCTAATTTCAGCTTTGCTACAGCACCATTTGGAAAGTTAAACCATAAGAATATCTTTACCCGTTACAAACAAGTCCCGAATTTCCAGAGAGATCATTTTATAGGTTATATGTTGACTAAGCAACATGGATGGAAGGAGATAGTGAAAAATGGCATAAGTACGAACAATTTATGCAAGTCAAATTAACCAAACAGAAGTATCTTACCCTCCATCAACAATTTCATCAAGGCAAAGAAGGATCAAATCCAGGTTTTCAAGTGCTGATCTTTTATCTACATTGTTCCTGGAACCATGCAACACAGTTACAACTGTGAATCAGCAGATAGAAGTGAAAGACAATTGCATTTCTTTGTTCTTTTACGTGAGAAAACAGCAACAAATGAAAATGGAGAAACCTAAGAAGCAGCCCAACTGCATCAAAGAATCCCTGAAGCACAGTCGCTATGATGAGCTCATTCTCATCGTCTCCTCCAGTAACAAAAAAGTGAAGGTCCTGAATGAATTTGTAGACGACAATGTAACCGTCAAGCATTGCTATCTCAGCTGTAAATGGTCACAACACTAAATCAGCATAACAAAACATAAATCCTGTCTATGTAACAACAGATAAAATGGTAAATTTGGTCAATTCTTTAGTTATTTTATAGTCAGACTAAACATATCTGCATCAGTTATTTTCAAGAAGACTTCAATTGCTTGAGTTATCCAAAAAAAATCAGCAGGATGAAGTATCTGGCCTGTACTAGATAAAGGAGAGTTTGGATGATTGCATATCAACTCATCCACAATCTGTGGCATTAAGAGAAATAGTGTATCTACCTTAAGTCGATGACAATGCTTAAGCTATGACCAAGAGATGAAAACAGATAAAAAGCAACTGTTGAGTTACATAGAAATTCAGGGAAGGAATTAGTAACAATTCAAGCTTATCAAGAAAATAGCCAGGGCAAGTCAACATAAAGCAGAATTTTTCAGGCACCGCAATTTTCTTCATCCCTTACAAATTAAAAACCGACATCTAACACATATGCTCAATAATTTTAATAAGAGAGCTCCTCTCAAGTATGTTCCATAGAGAGTTGAAGAAGCTGCATTGCTTTAGCATGTGGAAATGATTAAACAACATAATCTCTTCCCCAGTTAAGACATATAATGTTTTCCGACATGGGTAATACAATTTCAAGGACTCAAGAAGCATGCTAAATTCTTCTCTTCCAGAAACAACATGCTTACTACTTTAAGGAACATTGTCTCTGTAGTCAAGATGGCATATAGACAGTCTGTTCAGCATGTACTCATTTATAAGCAGCCATTGATGAATCAGTCTCCTAAATCAACCATTAGAATAAGTATATCTAGAACGCCAACGGAAGGTGACAGCAACAAAGAATCACAGTGAGAGATTTTTTATGAGAAATAAGGATATGAGAATATAATTGATCTCAATAAATCTTTCCTTTGAGCATAAAATATTAACAATAAAAGCAAATAAATTATCCTCCATTGAAAGAAAATTAATCCACAATTTATGCACTTACTAATATAAACATGTGTGCTCAAGAATACTGTGGTAGAATGCCAATTTTAAGTACTCAGAAACCAATTAGAAAGTAGAACAAACTGATGACAGACATGTTACCTTCAGTCCTAGCATTTGTTTTCAGTGTCTTGGTAAATATAGACTTCTCATATGCCAATTTAGCGGCAAGTGTAGGCCAATCATCTGTATAGTACTTAACAGCCACTCGTTTTCCCTCAGAATCAAGGAGAAGAACATTCTTGATGGATGGGCAACAATCCTACAAATTAAACAGACAGAGAGAGGTTGCAATTGTAAGAAACAAAATCCTTAATGGCTCCAAAGAAAGTTAATGAAAATGTTGAACAAAAATTAGTTTAAACGGTAGCATATATGGCAGAGTACCAATGTGCTCGTGTGAGCATGAGACTGGTACCTCACCTGCTGATGCCAAGTGAATTTCTAGGTGTCATTTGATTAAGCTACTGCCGTTCTTGAACAGTCAAACTCATATCAGTCTAAAAAGTGTATTGCAAGTGAAGTACTAAAAAGCTAAGGTTGAAGGTCTTGGCAGACACACCTAGAGATCAGAGTGGTAACTGAAGAAAAATTTGAGACTAAATGTGGAACTGATAATGATGAAATGCATTAGTATTTTAAGTGAAATAAGCATTTATGTACAAGACACATATGTATACAGGCCATCAGCATCAGTACTTAAAGGTGGTTGACTTTAGAAATTTTTATGACTTTATTTATGTTTGTTGTGGACTCTATGAGTTTATGATGGTAAATATTATATAGATAAAGGGTCAGAAAGGTGCAATATAAATTATAATAACTGGGCATAGATAAATGGTGGAAAACCACGTGTCAAAAAGCTGATAAGAAAACTAAACCATAAGAATCAAGGAAATAGACAAAAAGAAATCTTAAATAGCTGCAGTCAGAAGATTCGCTGAATTTTCCACATTTTAGAGGAATGCCAGCTCAAAACTCACATATTATTCTTCATTTGTTTTTAAGAAAATTGCATAGAGTAGAAACAAATGAAGAGGTAAAAATATGTTATGATGACCCAAATCTAGCATTTTTTTAATGTACATCACATGGTTTATTCAATAGATACAATCAAATGACAAAAAATTGTAAGTAGAAAGGTCACAAAAAAAAAGGTTTAGATATGATAACATTAACAATTTCTTTCAGAGTTTCTGTAATTTGAGTTGTGACAGTAGCTAAGGCATAAAAACTGTTGTCAAATGAAAACCTGAACTTTACCAACAGTTTAAACATAACCATGGTTACAAGCTGAAAATAACATACTGTGAAATTGAATGTACTCGTAGCAGGAAAAGAGTCTAGTAAAACCAATATTTACTCAATACAACCAATTGGAAATTCTACCAAGTATATATCACACCATATACCCAAGTATTCCAAACTCCAGTTGAACAAAATGATACTCATTTGTGAGATAACACAAAAGCAAAGTATATTCCAAGTAAATCAACAAGAAAAGGCCCTACCTATGACCCATATTGTTAACATAGAATCTTCTTAAGTGGGGACACTGACAGCTGCACTCAATTGATTTTACTATGGTCTTTAAATTAATTTTCTTGTCAAGAATGGCCTCATGTACAATCTTATATAAAGAGGTTCTGTTTGCTCAGGATCGAATACACATCTTCAACCAACCTGTGATAATCAAAGAAACTTGCATATTTCTATACTACAGGACTTCATGGAAATGGATGCTTTAGTTCCTTGAGTGTTTGAGATCACATAACTAGTTAGAGATAAAGCTTGCTCAGTTTATTCAACAATTCAGCGCATTTCATCCTTCAATGCTTATCACACATGTATATCTCCGGAATGTATGAACAGTAACTGAATATTGAATACCAATTTTCATTGTGCTTATAGCCTCATACTATAAGATGTATGTACAAGACCTTTTAGACATATATACATTCAGGTTCTTACTTCTTACAGATGAGATATTTATATCCTTGACATGGTTTACTGTGCCAGGTTGGTCGATTTGAAGATCAAATCCCATAGACTCCCGACAAATATCTGTTGAAGCAGATACTAGACTCCCATATTTCTATACTACAGGACTTCATGCAAATGGGGTCGATCTGAAGATCAGATCCCATAGACTCCCATATTTCTACACTACAGGACTTCATGCAAATGGATGCTTTAGTTCCTTGAGTGTTTGAGATCACATAACTAGTTAGAGATAAAGCTTGCTCAGTTTATTCAACAATTCAGCTCATTTCATCCTTCAATGCTTATCACTACATGTATATCTCCAGAATGTATGAACAGTAACTGAATATAGAATACCAATTTTCATTGTGCTTATAGCCTTATACTATAAGATGTATGTACAAGACCTTTTAGACATATATACATTCAGGTTCTTACTTCTTACAGATGAGATATTTATATCCTTGACATGGTTTACTGTACCAGGTTGGTCGATCTGAAGATCAGATCCCATAGACTCCCGACAAATATCTGTTGAAGCAGATACTAGTCAACCTGATCAGATTTTTGATAGTCCATTCTACTTCAATGTCGGTCCTAAATTCTAGCACCGATCTCACTTCAATGCACTTGAAGCTTGACTGCGTAGCTACATGAATTGTCAATTTCTCCTACACAAAACTGTACAGCAACAAAGCTTCAAGAGTAAAAATTCCTGTATAATAATCTAAATCAGCTAATGCAATCATCAACATAATTACAGTGTAGAGAAAAAGGAAGGAGAAGTCACATAGTTTTTCTTGATATTAGTGAAGAAATAATTTGTTATGAAATGAATGATTTCATTCATCAAGGGAATACATATTTATGCAGATTTGAGGGAGAGATTTATCTTAACCATGTGCTCAAATTATACACATATATCTTGATGATTGATCCTAAATCATAGACTGATTGAAGATTAAAGCATGTAAGAAATACAAAATTATCATTTCTTATTTCCCTCTACCATAATCTTCTATCAATGAGATGTAATAAAAGGATCGCATAATTCTTATTCTTAAACTTAATGCGCCTGTCACCCGTTCTACCACCCATCAAAGAAGCATCTCGTTTGGATCCTCTTCCTTTCATCCGTTTTAGATCGCCGTCCCTTTCTGCTTTAAGATCTATTCTTTTCTTTACGTTTGTACTTCATTTCCGCTTAGACCAAAGGCATCAATGACGCCCAAAAACACCAGATGATCATCGTCGAACAGATCTAGATCTAAAGGTTTGTCGGCCAGATTGTCACGACAACGACAAAATCTACCAGAATTCACAAGACTGCAGGAAAACTGTAGATCCAATCGACTAGAGAGGCAGAGAGACGATCAAAGAACGTACCATTCGAGAGATTCTAAGGGCAAAAGGAAGGGGAACGACGAGATCCAATCGGCAATTGGCGCAGCGACCTCCGATGCTGAGCTCGTAGTCTGTCTCCCGAGATTAAAAGAGGCAGTCTTAGAAACCACCTCAAAGTCCAAACCCAAGGTGGTGTCATCAAGTCGGGTTCGGATCAGATCCGTTTGCGTTCAATGCCTCCTACGGTCCGTGTAAAGCAATAACACCGGTCGTAATCGGATCAAATCGTATCCAACGCCTCCGCTCCGTCAAAGTACGTCGAATCATAGCCGTATATTTACGCTCAATCTGATGATCCTCCTACGGTCCGTGCAAAGCAATAACACCGGTCGTAATCGGATCGAATCGTATCCAACGCCTCCGCTCCGTCAAGGTACGTCGAATCATAGCCGTATATTTACGCTCAATCTGATGATCCAAGAAAGTGACACGTCAAGGATCCCAAACGAAACACCTCCTCCAAGCAAAACGCTACCCTTTTCTTTATATACGTCTGCCGCTCTCTCCATTCCGATCGCCGCTTGTCCTCCACGATCGTTCGTTTCTCGAGCCACACGCAAGTCGCTTTCCCGAAACCCTCGCTTCTAATGGCGCCCAAGGCCGAGAAGAGGCCAGCGGAGAAGAAGCCCGCCGCCGAGAAGCCGGCCGAGGACAAGGAGAAGAATGCGGAGAAGTCCGCGGCCGAGAAGATGCTCAAGGCGGAGAAGCGCCTCCCCTCCAAGGACAGCGCGTCCGGCGACAGGAAGAAGAAGAAGAAGACTAAGAAGGGGAGCGAGACCTACAAGATCTACATTTTCAAGGTGCTCAAGCAGGTGCACCCGGACATCGGCATCTCAAGCAAGGCCATGTCCATTATGAACTCCTTCATCAACGACATCTTCGAGAAACTCGCCCAGGAGGCCTCTCGCCTCGCCCGCTACAACAAGAAACCCACCATCACTTCTCGCGAGATCCAGACCTCCGTCCGTCTGGTGCTCCCTGGCGAGCTTGCCAAGCACGCAGTCTCTGAGGGGACCAAAGCGGTGACCAAGTTCACCAGCTCTTGAGCCGTGGCTGCCGCTAGGGTTATACTGCTTTGGTGAGCAAATGGCTGCTAGGGTTATAATGCTTTCTTTTTGTATTGGATATGATGGGCGTGTGGTTGTTCCATTTAAGTTTATGAGCCGTGTTGAGGAAAAGGGGTATTTGATGATATGATTTTTGATATAAGTTAATATAAATCTTAAAATGACATCGCTTTCATACGTTACATTTGGGAAAGATAGGTATTACCTCTTTATCAGTCTAACAAGCGTACTTTATACTTGTTGATGTATGATACAAAAGGTCAGGGGGACTTCTCAGATTAAGTATTCTACATTTATGAGGATTTTGGAGGAAGGGTTTGATGCATGAGGCTGTTGGATGTTTATTTGTGCTTGTTGTCACAATGCTTTATATCTCTATCTTCCTCTTTCCAGCTTCTTTCCATGGAATAATTTGTTCAGCATATCTACAGTGTGTCATCTAATGTTCCCTTTCCAATTGTCTTTGTCGTGGTGGTTCTTTTCTTTTTGTTTTATGTTATGGATGCGATGCTTATGTGGCTTTCTGCTTGATGTATTTATGGATGTTAGTATCAGAAACCACATATCATTCTGATAGACGATTGGAATTTCTATGTTATGTCCTTGAATTTGTTGGAAACTTGAGCAAAAGTTGGATTTGGGGAAATTTCTTGCATTTTATTTTTGTAATTGGTCAAGTGCTTTTTGTCTTTGTTTTTTATGTTACTGGATGTGGTATTATTATATGATTCAATATCTTTTATGTGGCTTCCTGATTGGTGACTAATTTGCTTATGAATGTTTGTTTCAGAATCTGCCAATCATCCTGATAGATGGTCAGAATTTATTTAATATGTCCTTGGATTTGTTGGAGACTTGAGCAAAAATCAGATTGGAGAAGAAATTATATACGTTTTCGTCTCTAACCGGACAGGTGCCTTTTCACCTGAAATCATCTTGATTCTTTTATTTGTTCTTAAACTATCCTGCTGATAGATGCCTTATATTTCATTTTTCAGGTGAACTTCTTATAGTATACTTTTCTTTCAAAGTTCAAAGTAGCTAAGATGTAGAAGTTCAATTAGTCAGCAGGTTTCCATGTGGCCAGGTGACTGCTTTCTCAATATTAGAGTTCTATCACTGCTGATTGGTTTGGTCATTTTGTGTTAGCAGTTCTGATTCTAAATTTGTTCCAAAGCCTTGGACAAGCAAAGCTATGATTATCACTCATCCCCCCTTTTTGAAATTTCTTCATAAAAACTTGTTTAAGACAAGACATTTAAGTTTTTTAGCGATTGTCCAAGTGATCAAAGTGCTATGCCGATGTGGAGATGTAGTGCATAAGATGATCATCTGATGAATCTGCTATAGTGCAAGCATATCTTTTTCAAAAAAGAAAGTAATAGTTTGGTTTTCTGGTAGTGCTCTGTCATTTCTTGCTTGGCATAAGTATTTGGCATGGATATGGTTCATTGTTAGTTTACCTTGCCATTAGTATTTCTCTGGTAGTTCTGTCATTACTTGGCATAAGTATTTAGCATGGCATGCTTTCAGTGCTAGTTTCCTTTGCCATTACTATCTCAAATTATGCACTAGCTCTTTATCTCTTCTCCTTTCTTGCTTCCTGTAATTTTCTACAAAAGGTCTTTAAAATACTTGGACATGATATTTCAGATTTTGACGCTCGTGTGTGATGATATGATTCCATGAAAAGTAAATGACATTATACTCCTTTTTAGCTTTTCCACATTGGGATGTTGGTACTCGAATAAATTGATATATTTTCGATACAGATTTTGAGATGCATGGCCACTAAGAAGCCTATTAGCTATCTCATTGGTTTCTTTGGGTTAACCATAACAAATCCTTGTTTCACAATCATCTGGGCAAGTTTTTGCTTGTGCTAACGATCATACTTAGCACAGGTCTTTCTGGGGGCTTCCAAGGGGTTTTTCTTCCAAATACTAGATCTGTGGTAAATAATTTGATCTCAGTTTCACTATTAAATGTGATGGCTCATTGGATTCCCTTTCTGGACCTGTAGATACAGGTTACATTATCAGGTGTGATGGAGAAATCTTAGCTGCTGATGTTGTCCTTTGCAAAGTGAAGGAGGCCAAGCAAGTTGAAGGTATAGAGCTGGTATGGAAGGTCCGAGGAGAACTAAAGAGGAACAACTGCATTGTGAAGATTAACTTTGAATCTAAGAAATTATTGACAGCTTATTTGAAAACTACTGCTCCACCTTGGCATTTGAAGTCTGTAATAAGTAGGATGAGTTGATGTGGTCTGCGGCTCAGCTGGTAACATAGCCAAGAATCAAAGCTAGTAGTAACATTTTTTGAAACATTAGTCACCATCTAATCTGATGGAATAATTGACTTATTTATTTGTTGAGACTCGATCAACAGTGCATAATGTTACAAACGTAGAGATTGTTTTAACTTACTAAGTAATTTCAATGACAAATTCAGGAGAAATTTTGGTACATCAAAACTTATCCAGAATCCGTTCAGAAGGATCGCAGAGACACAACATATTTAGCTTTTTATCAGTAAATGATATCCTACGAGGGCTTCCGGTCAGTTGGTAGCCCACCCTATACAACTTTCTTGCTCATTTCCATGCTTCATACACATGAGCCTCAGCATGATTAAAAGTCTACCAGAAACACAGGGTTTTATGAAGTTCAAAATGCAGAGACAGATTATTTTCACAATCAGGTCACAAACCAAAAATCTTTCCATGGCGCCAATCTTCTCCTCTCTCTTAAACTTTTATAGAAAACACATTAAATAATCTGACAAAGCATTATGGTACGATAACAACTTGCAAGTAACATTTATAAAGATTGTGATGTGTAACTAAATCAATAAGCAGTTTTGTACAAGAATTTACAACCAGAAAAATTGAACAGAGGAAAATTAGAGAGAAGTATAGTTTTAGGGATAACCGGAAGCAGGAAACAACTTCAGAATGAAGAAATATCTGAAACATACATGCTTCCTTTTGCTCTTACTTTCCAACTCATGGAAGATCAGATTTTGCTAGTTTGCAGCGTTATGGTTATCAATTGCCAGAGTCAGCCATCACCTTCCTTCAAGTTGAACTTTTGGAACAGTAAATGCTTTCCTTTGAAACTATTTCACATCTTAAAATGACCTTCATGAAATCGTGGGCACGCATCAATATCGACATGCAGAATCAACATACTTCGTTTAGTTTTCAAGTTTTTGGATCTTAAATAAGAAAATAGAGATATACCTGAAACCACATATGAATTAAGGGCCCTTCTGAAGATGCCTCTCACCATGTAGTTTTGAGAGAATCAATACATTGAAATAGCTTTACTTTTAAATATGTCAGACAAAACCACACCTGTAACCGAGTTAATTGGTGGGTTTTATATCGAATCGACCGACCAGTAACCTGCACAGAATACAAGCCAGATCATTATCGGAACCATCATACTTGTTGACCATCAATGGTTTGACTATTAGATTAACAAACTAAAACCAACC
Organism: Musa acuminata AAA Group; assembly: GCF_036884655.1. Lineage (NCBI taxonomy): Eukaryota > Viridiplantae > Streptophyta > Magnoliopsida > Zingiberales > Musaceae > Musa > Musa acuminata. The sequence goes on along the minus strand of NC_088355.1, from coordinate 11,523,716 downwards.
TCAGCATTATGCATTGAATAGAGGAAATAGCAGCTATCTTGCCGCCTGTTGATCAATCCATTGCTGAGAGCATATAACCACAGGTTACTCTGAAATACATTTACTCGATAAGAAATGTTTGCCGTCCTTTAGTGCCCATCGAGCATATACCATGAATAAGAGAGGTATATGTCGCCCTATTTGGCTTCACATTGCATCTGATCATGTCATCGTATAAAGCAGAAGCTTTAGCCAGCTCACCGCTTATAATGCAACCACGTATAAGTAAATTGTATGCTAACGTATCGGGCTTCAATCCACTTCTAAGCATCTCATCCCAGAGCTGAAAAGCTTCATTTAGATTACCTGTTCTGCAGTACTCATAAATTAGTGTCGAATAACTAATGCAATCAGGAAAAATGTTATTTTGAACCATATGACCAACAAGGCTAGCAGCATCCTGAATTCTCCCAGTTTTGCAGAAACCCCTTATTAGCAGGTTGTACGTAACTGTATTGGCTAAAATTCCATTAAGCATCACTCGATGCAGCATTACAGCTTCATTCATATTTCCTTCTCTAGTAAGGCAGTCGAGCAAGGAGCCAAATGTAACACTATTAGGAAGAACTCCACTAACTAGCATTTCCTTGCAAAGCATCAGTGCTTTATTAAAGAATCCTGCCTTACACAATCCATTTATCAGTACGTTATAAGTCACAACATTTGGCTGACATCCCTCAACAGCCATTTTATCCCAGATAACTGAGGCTTCTGAAAATTTTTCTAGCTTCGAATATGCATCAACTATATTAGTATACAAAATAACATCAGGCTTAATTCCTTTGTTGATCATTTCTCTTAATAGTGAATGTGATCTTACTTTATCCTGCTGCATTAAAGATCCATAAATAAGCACACTGTAACAGACAAGATCCATATTTACTCCCCTCTCCACCATTTCTTTCCAGAGATCATAGGCATCATCTATTCTTTCTTGTTTGCAGAATCCATGAAGAAGGGAACTGCAGCTCATCTCATTTAGTGCCTGATGCTCGCTGTGTAGATCATCTACAAATTCCTTGGCTTCAGCCACTCTGCCACACATACACAAGCCAGTTATCAAGGACCTAAAAGTATAATTGTCTGGGGTGATGCCCTTCTTTACCATCCCATCATATAGCTGGAAAGCTGTTGCCGTATCTCCTATAGAACAATATCCTTCTATCATGACATTATAGGTCACTTGGTTCGGCAACACATTCAGTTCTACCATTTCATCAAACAATCCAGCAGCTTTCACCATCAATTTAGCCCGACAATATCCACTAATAAGGGCTGTGAAAGTATGAGTATTCCATGTCAAACCATTCTCAGGCATCTGGCGGTGAAGCTTCGAAGCACTAGCCAAATCCCCTTCCCTGCAATATCCAGTTATCAATGAAGTATAAGTTAATTCATTTGGTGACAATCCTTGCTCGGTCATCTCCCTAAAGAGAGCCTCTGCTTTGGTCAAACCTCCTGATCGGCAATGCCCATTAATCAAAGAATTGTACGGGTAAATGGTAACTCGCAAACCTTCTTCCTTCAGTTTGCCGAACAACTGGAGGGCATTATTCAGTATGCCCCTTTTGCACAACGAATCAATCAATATTGAATAGGTAACATCATCCGGAGATAGACCTTTCTCCTTCATCTTTGCAAAAAGAGATTCAGCTTCATCAAATTTCCCACTCTTACACAAAGTATTGATCAAAGCATTATGAGCAAACAGATCGGGGATCAACCCCACGTTTCCCAGCTTATGAACTAATCCAAAAGCCTCTTCTAGCTTTCCTTTCCTCCTCAATCCATCCACCACTGTGGAGCAAACAGCTTTGGTCGGTACCAAGCCTAAGTCGATCATTTCCTTGGTTATTTCCACAGCCGTTTCCAACTCCTCCACCTTGCAAAGTCCAAGAACCAAAGTGCAATAAGTCACATCATTGGCCTTCAACCCACTCGACCCCAAAGAATTCTTGATTTCCATCGCCTCCGTAACCTTTCGGTTCTTGCAAAGCCCATGAATCAACACATTGTACGGGACGACACTAGAATTTGCCCCATCGGCCTCCATCCGGGAAATGATTTCTTTAGCACTATTCAAATCCTTCAGCTCGCAAAAGGCCTTCACCACCGCAGTGTAGATGAAGACGTCGAGGGTGATCCCAGATCTCGCGGCCTCGTCGAACACCGCGAAGACCAGATCGAACATCCTGGCCTTGGCCAATCCGTGCATGACGTCGCTGAAGGTCCGGGGCTCCGGGAGAAGACTGAGGACGGCGAGGGCGTCCAAGGGGCGGCCGATCTGAAGGTAGGCCTGGACCAGGAAGTCGAATGCGATGGTGGAGCGGGGGGCGCCGCAGAGGCGGCCGGCCTCAGCGACGGCGCGAAAGGCGTCCACCGGGAGGACGCCGGGGTGGGAGGCAAGGGTCTGGAGGAGGGAAGACGCGGGCCAGTGGAGGCCGGCGCGGAGGAGGGCGTGGGCGAGGAGGGCGAAAGAGAGGGGGGAGTGGGGGAAGCGGTGGTGGAGGCCGAGGAAATCGAAGAAGCGAAGAGCGAGGCGAGGATCGTCGTGGCGTTGATGGTGAAGGATGAGGAGAAGGCGCTCGAAGTGGCGGGGGCGGAGGCGGTTGGCGACGAAGGGGGAGGCGAGGGCGGCGCGCCAGCCCTGCGGGCGGGAACGGAGGATGTCGCACAGGATCTTGACGAAGCCCTCGTCGCGTTCGTTGTTGTCAGGGGAAGGAGGGTTGGGCGGCCGGACGGGGATCCCGGCGGAGTGCGGTCGGGCGAGGAGGAAGCAAGCGGGGTGGAGGAGCGGAGAACGACGACGCCGATTCATCGTTCGACCAAGACGGAACCCGACGCGTCCGTCTCACATAGTGGCGACTTGACCTATTAGCTAACCGGGTCGAGATCAAATGGAAAGCCCGGTTCCGCTCAACTTGACCCAAACTGAACCGAACCCAAAGCCGGCCCAAACCAAAAGCTTCATCCATTAGAAAACAGCCACGTGTATGAATTCTAAAATTTGTATCCCATTACGAACTTCATGAAATCCATAGTGGAAACTGAAATTGTCTTTTGTCATACACGTTTATTTACCTAAAAAAGTATCTGATTCGAACACCCCTTTAATACTTCTCTAGAAAAATCCTAAAAGAATTTTTCTATCAATTTTTATTTTATTTTATAAAGAGTAAATACCAAAGGCAGGATTGGAGTTTTGAGATTTTCATTTTTTTTATCGAAATCTATTGCGACCAATTAAAAAATAATATAATAAGCAAAATTACCCGATAGGAAAAAATAAAGAGGTTTCTACTAAGTAGATACACATCATTTTATTAAATAGATTCCTATGCATGAATAGAATGTGTCTGTCATGAAATCACTTAATAATATAATGATCATAGAATATATATATATATATAATATAACTTAACTAATCAAATATCAATGTACTAGAGATAACATATATATTATTATGAAAGATGATAAGTGATGCACTAAGATGACAGTCAATGTTAGACATTCTCTATAAAATTAAGATGTTGATGTTAGACATTCTCTATAGAATTGTGGAGATGATGACTGAATTTGGCCAAATTGTGAATGATTCAATTGGGATGCTAAGTTGCTGTTGTCATTTCTTATATTCTTCACTAGCATTCATTTTTCTTGTTAAAATGTGGGAAGCTCCTATCTTCTGCTAATGGTTAACTTGCATTGTGTGCTTTCAAATTGTTTCAGCTGTATCATGATTTTGAACTTAGGACAATGTGGTTGAACATTGTTTAAGTTTAATTTTCTGTAAAATTGATAGGATAATGACCGCTAATTTGGCCTAGTTGTTAAATGATTTGATTTGGATGCAGCTTTGCATTTGGTTTCTATAGTTCATTTGTCAGCTGCACATTTTTGTTTTCCTTGTTCCTATGACAAAGTGCTCTATGTTAAGTGATTGATGATGATGTTAGTTCTTACTTGTGGTTTCTGACATTTTACTGTTTCAACTTTGATCCTGTGTAATGAGTTTCTGTTCAATAACAGCTGGTATTGTTTCAAGAAGGTGAAGAGTGCAGTAGTGTGTGCCTTGTCTGCTACTTGAACATGTCTCCTCCTATCACTGACTTTGAGAAGTCCTAATGAGTATGTGAAAAATGTGTTTTGGTGGGTTGAGGTTTTCTCAGATGATCCTTGTGATTGGTGATCATGTGGTTGGTTGGATTGAATGTTTTGAAATGGAAATGATGCCTAAGGGTCATTATCTTTTGGATGTCTTTTAAATTTATTTCACAGTTGTTTGTCTGTAGTGGGTAAAATGATGTACTAAGCTCTTTACCTTATCACATTTCCTGATCCATATACTGTATATAACTTCTAAGATAGCAAAGGTATCTATCATACAGTTCCAAATTGATGTTACTTGGATGCTTAAATCTGATCATTTTATTGTCAGAGGGTGAGAATGAGATTACATTTGTGTTCTGATCAAGATAAGCTAGTCTTGTGAAACTATCATGTGGCAGACTATTATGTGATGGATCTAATCCTTTTGATCTACTGCTTACATGGATTTTATTTGCTACATGTTTGATCTCAAAGGTTCCAAATTGTTGGATAACTCTAATAACATTATGTTACATGCAATTACCTCAAGATGATGTTGGATTAATTTTCTGAAATTACTTTTAGAAGAATAATAATAAAAGTGGGATGTTTAGTTCAAGATGATGCTTTGTCTCCTACTTGCTAAAAAGCTGAGGTTGTAATTTTGTTGCTCCAGGTGCGGAGAGTTGCAGTTCAGAGTGATCTAAAAGATCTTTGGCATGAAGACAACCGATTACTATAGTTACACCTTCAACAATTTTGCAGCATGTAATCGGAGGAAAGAAAGAAAGGTAGATTGAAACCTTACAGTCATAGGTTGCTAGTAGGGAAATATCAACAATTTTATGGGAGATCTCTTAGGCTTGATTTAACCAGCTTTTCGCTGAAGTCCCAGAGCTTCTTCGCCAACTTCTTGTCTCTGGCCCAGGAACTCGGCATCTCCTCGTTGCAGTCGAAGAAGTACTTCCCGGTCACACCCTTGAGGCTCGGATGCAGTGCGACGTAGCATGTAGTAGCTGCTCCCTGCATTGTATGTACGTAGAATATATAATTGTATGGATTTTTTTTCTATTGACCAATATATTTCATCAGAATCCAATTAATTATAATATATATATCTTATTCAATTATAAAGAGTCATAAAATCTAACATTATAGTAGCTGCTGATACGTAGAATACACAACTCTCATGTTTACATCATATAGAATTATTAAGACTTTTAGTGATTCTCTTCTGATTTTTTTTTTTCTTCTTCTTTTGAGAACCGCGGAGCCTATAAAATTATCTAGGTCAAACATTTGCTTGAGCACCACCTCCAGCAGAAATTGGCCACAACCTATTCAAGATGAGGAGAGAAGCCAGCCGGCCGGACTATTGGCAGGTGAAGTTGGCTTAATATTGTCATTTCAACTCGCACCTATCTAATCAGAAATATAGCTTAGCATGATACTAGATGAGCAAGAGGAAAATTAGATTCTCCATTGCATCGCAGGATTCTAATCCAGATTGCCCTATCTTTTGCAGGAAAAAAGGATTCTTTTTATGCATAGAGTGGCGGCTTTAATCATCAACCGAGTGCATCACACCTGTGGTACATTCTTCCAGAAGACACAACTGAATACTTTTAGCACCCCTGCAAGAAAGCAGCAAGCACAATGTATGAGTTCGGAACTTTTCACTCTTCTTCAAATAAAATCATCAACTTGGAAGGTTCATCGTGCATACGCATTAAAAGGAAAGAATGCCTCATCAAATTTGTCATGATCAGACCTGGATGAACAGAATTTACTGTAACTTTTGCACCATCTTCCTGTTAACCATGAGAGTAGTAAATCTGTGTAAAACCAACCTGTCATACCATGCTACATATCGAGAATTCAGATTGAGAAAACAAAACAGGCTACATGTACGTATGGATGCATCTTACGGACCAGCAGTGTAAAATCTCACCACCTGAAGGAAAATTAACTTATATATACTCCTGCCCTGATCATGATCGAGGTCTTGGTCAACAGAAAGTGACTTCCTTTCTGATAAAAGTATGTTGCTTGTTTATCCCTGTTCTAAATCTATTTAGATACCAAGAGCAATCTTGTCAGTCATTCAAAGATGGATAAGATCTTTTGTGCTTGTGATTCTAAAAGTACTAAAATGGTCACCCAGGTCCATGCAGGATAAGCCAGGATGACATGGAGCAGCAGCAGATGCACAATTCAGCTGGTGTGTCAGGTTTGTGCACTTAAGTTAGCCAGATTCACCTAATGGCACATTAAGCATGAAATTATGAGTTCAGATTTCTCCTTTGAGCTTAGGCATAATCCAGAAAATGATTTAGTTCATGCTTTATTTTCCTCTTTCTCCACATAAACAGCGTGAATAAATTTGAGGAATGAGAAGGAAGAAGATGTATGAACAGAACAGGGTTTGTACTTGTCTTTGCTAAGTTAATATATTTTATCTGTGACAATATTGCAAAAGGGTTATAAAAAGATGTGGACCATGAACGAATTATTTATATCTGCAAACTGTTCATATAAGAGTCCATTTTGAGAAACATATTTGTATATCAATCAAATATAATGGTAGTTATGCATTTTTGTTCTTTGGTATGATTCCTTGTGTAGTTTATGCATCAAACTGAGTACCTGTAAGCGCCGAGATAGCTCATTTGCATGCAATATATTGGCCAGTTTGGACTGTCCATATGCCTTTTTATCCGAGTATCTGATAAAGCAACAAGGAAACAGAAGAAAACATCATCCAGCTTTATTGATGAAAGAACCATTCTCATATGAATGCAGCAGAGCAGTTGCCAACTGAAACTTACACATCCTTGTCATTAAGTTTATCGAACCATATTCCTCCCTTGTATGTATGCTTGTGAGCTATCGACGATAGATTTATGATGCGACCCTCCATTCCTGTCTTCTTCGCTGTGCTTTTCATCTTCTCAAGTAGAAGATTCGTCAACAGAAAGTGACCTGTAGTGTAAAGTTCAATTGATTAAACCAACAGCTTCGCTAAGAACTCAAAACACTGATATAAATGCATATGATACCCAGATGATTCGTAGCAAACTGCATCTCGATTCCATCCTGGGAGAGTTGATAGGGACAGAACATCACACCGGCATTGTTTCTGGTAACCGATTTGATGCACAAAACTCTGTCTCAGTTGTGATGCCGGATATGGAAGAACAGTAACAAGAAGAAGCACATACATCAAGATGTCGAGAGGTAAATCCATGGAAAGGAATTTATCTGCGAAGGCTCGCACGGACTTCAACGAGCTCAGATCGAGCTCTAAGATGTCGACTCGGGATGCTGGAGCAGTTCGCTGGATGAGTTGCTTTGCGCCATCGGCAGCCTTCAAGTTCCTTGCAGCAATGATGACATGTGCTCCTCGAAGCGCAAAAACTCTCGCGGTCTCTGTGCCGATCCCGCTTGCACCTCCTGCATCGGGTAAAAACCCTCATTGATGATCGTTAATGGAAATATATACGAACAAGTTAAGTTATTCTCTACTTGGATTGACATTTGCATCGTCAAGAAGGCAAGCAGAGCAGTAAGAGAAGTAGAGCAGAGGATGGACGGACCGGTGATGATGACGGTGAGGTTGGAGGCGTCAATGCCAGCGGTGACCTGCTCAGCCGTGGAAGCGGATCCGAACCCGCTCGGACCCGGCAGCCCCGTCACCAGCCTGAAGAATCCCATTCTTCCTGCTCCGCCGAAGGAGGGTGGCAGCGACGCCGCAAGAAGGTGATGAGACAGAGAGAAAGGTGGTGGAAGAGAAGGTGAGCGAATCGAGAGAGGCGGGTCGTTATTTATGATTGTATGGGAGCCGGGAGAGCGTTCGGGGTGGGTGAGGCGTTGTCGATCCTGTGCAGGGTAACTTGCACGGGAAAGGATTAAAGGTTCATATCAACCGTTTGTTTAAATTATCAAGAGTTGACCCCCTCAGATGGGCGGTTGAGATTGGAAGAGTAGTGAGATGGATGGTTTTCGATACAGAGCAGCCTGCATAGCATCTGCGTTCGAGTTAATGCGCGAAGGTGGGGGGATGTGATTGCCTGATGGGCCCCCGGAAGACCACCAATAAGGAGCCTGCTGTGTCCCGTCTAATAACAGTGCAGGTACCGGAGTGGGTAGGTCATCTGAAATATGTTTACAACTCTTTTTTAAATATGATGAGGACGTCAGATATTTACTTCGTGGTTCAATTCTCGTTTCTGGGCACACGCGTTCGGAATGTGGGCCCCGGAGGTTGGCTCCAATGCAAAGGCAGGTGACCGTGGAGGTGCGACGGCATAAATGACCATGGACGTATCTTCCTTGTTTGGACAAACCAAACCATGTGGAATTGGGTGTTGGCTACGACCCATGAGTGGAATTGTATTGCATGATTTTCCTAGAAAATATTTATATTTTGAATATTTTTTTATTCAAAAAGTAATCTTAATTTTTTAAAATATTCAAAATATCCCTCGAAAGTTTTCTCATCAATTTTTTTAATTTATTTTTATCAATTTTTAACTATTATAGTATTTTTATTTCACTCATTTATATTATTTTTTAAATAATATTCATAGTGTTTCATTAAGGTATTAAAAATACTGTAAATATTATTGAAAAATATGATATCATATGTGTCTCTTTGATTGTTATTGCTCGTAGACGATTATTGTAATTAGTTTGGTTTAGGTTGAAAGTCTATAACATTATAATAAACGAAAATTTTTTGAAAGATAATTTAAATATTTTCTAATTAAATATACTGTTTGAGAAAATAATAAAAATAAAAATATTGATTAAGAAATACTTAAAATTTAATTATTTTCTAAAGAAATTATACAATTTTATTGGCCGTTCAGCCAGAGGCAAATAGGAGTGATAATGCAGCAATTCTCATTATCTTATAGTTAGTTTTTTATTAAAAAAAACAATGGAAAAGACAATAGACTTTATTAATCAAGATTCTATTATTTATCTTTTAATTGATGGTCTAGAAAATATAAAATAGTTAGATGCCAGAGGATAAAGTTGAATGAAAAATATCAAAAATAATATTTGATAGTAAAAATATTATCAATTAATTATTATTCAATGCATGGTTATAGACGTTATAGTCCAGTTAATGTAAAAACCTGCCTCCCTTTATCTATCCACACGGATGTAAGTTCCCCTATGCCTATGTCGACAAGATATATATATATATATATATGTATATATATATATATAATGAAGAATAATTTCTTCTCTTTCTGATATAAAAGATCATTTGTGTGTATATCTCCTCGAGCTAACTTAATCGTCAGAGGGACGAGATCGAAAAAACCCTTCAACCTTATCATTGTGTAGATCACATTAAAGGATATAAATTTTTCATATCAGGAATATCTTGATGATACTTAGACATTTTTACGCACATAGATTTATATCACGTCAGAATGACTTGGATATCGATGTTAGATATTGAAATAGTATATTTTGGATGTCATAATTACACTGTATCACTGGAAACTTTGGTGGTGATGGTTGAGTTTTCGCAATCGAAATCAAGGGCTAGAATTAAGGCATTTAATTGTGTTAGATAAAAGAGGACGATTGCATTAAATACAAATATTTGTGACCAATTTCACTTCAAAATTAGAATGTTCTTGAGATTAGTAATGTTGCGCTGAACAGCACCAAATGATAAAAGCCCACGAGAGATGGTTGAGGCCTTTTAAGTGCTGCCGTGGATAGTACTTGATTCGTTGGGCAGTTGGGAAGATGGTGTGGGCCCCAAAACGTTCCTATGACCGGGCTGAGAGGAGCTCTCGACTTGTGGGCGGTGATCGGGTGATCGTGCCGGCACGAATCTTGTGGGGGTTCAGTTCTGTCCGTGTCCATCGTTAACGTGGCGTCCTTTTTGCGTGCCACACCCGCATGTATTCCACCGCTCGGCCGATTGTCCCTACCAAAAGAGCGCTCCCGAATGAATGCTATGGTCTCGAGTCTCAGTCGCCTCCACGTCCCATCTATCAGCAGTGATTGTCCATGCCATTAGTGCTCAAACAACCGTGGAGAGCTAACACGGCAAGCACAGGCCGTGAAAGCAATGGATTCCTAATCCGGAGCACGATTCCTGTTCATCTCGCTGGCAGATCGTCGCTACGAAGAGGACGGTTCTGGGACGGAGGAGCGAACAATAAAAATATAATACTATAATACAATCGAAAAGAATCATTTTAATAAAAAAAAATATTATATTGTTTAAATGAAAGATAAATATAATAGTTAGTGTACACATTATTCTATCTTACTTCATGAATTATGATCATATTTATAGAACCTAAAGGTAACTGTCTAGATAATTATTATGAATCAATTTTCAACACTTCCCCTTGATTCATAATTACATCGATTTGCAACATAAAATGAATATGATTTTGAACTAGAAGCAACTTGGTGAGGATATCCGTAACTTATTCATCTGTTTCATAATACTTCACTGCTATAACTCTATTTACTACAAGATCCCGGATGAAATGATAACGTATCTCTATATTCTTCCATGAAATGTTGGATTCTTCATTATTATAATTGTGGCTTTGTTGTTATAAAATATTTTCGTTGCTTCTTTTTGTTCTTGATAAAGATCTTCTAGAAGTCTTTTAAGTCATATTGCTTGACAAGCTACTGATGTTGCGGCTATATATTATGCTTCCAATGTCGATAACATAGTTGTTGCTTGCTTGTTTGAACTCCGACATATAACTCATGATTCGATGCTAAAAATATTACCTGAATTACTTTTTCTATCATTTAAAACTCCTGCTCAATCACTATCAGTGAAACCAAATAATTTAAATTTAAAATTATGAGAATACTAAATACTTATAGTTCTAGCAATATAACGTAGAATTCTTTTAACAGCTCCAAGATGATATTTGCTTGGGCTATGCATAAACCTGGATACTAAACTAATAGAGAATATAATATCTGATCAAGTATGAGTTAGATAAATAAAACCTCTAACTAAAGTTCTATAGTATCTTGCATTTGTCAAATATGTATCATATTTATGTTTCAATTTCTCATTTACATTCATTCATGCGTGTTGCTGTAGTTTTGCAATTAATCATGTTAGATTTTTTTAGTAGATCTGTTGCATACTTCACATACATCAAGTGTATTAATTTAGGATAATCCCAAAACTATTTTTTTATTTAATAATCTTAAACCTCTAATGTTAAGGTAATATTTTAAATGTCATAAATTAGACTCGTTCTTTTAAGTTGCAACAAGAGTATGCTTTTCAATTTTTGAAACATCAAGTAGAAATATCTTGTTTTATGTCATACAAATATTTAACGTAATTAAACCAGATTTTTATCCTTAATAGTGTATGAACCATCATCAAATATAACTGAATATCCATCATTTATCAATTGACCAACACTCAATAAGTAATGTGATAAACTATGAACAAAGAAAACATTATCAAGGTATTTTATTTTCCCTTGACTTGTCTTCACCTCAATTATTCTTTTTTCCTTCCATTTGGATTTGCTTGTTATCTCCAGGTCTAACTTGGAAACAAGTTTTATCAATATCTCTAAACATTGATCTTATACTTGACATATAATTAGAATATCCACTATCCAGAAACTAAATATCATTTAAGATATCATTAACTTGTAAACGAGTCATAAATCACTTACTATTTTCTTCATTTTTCTCCATGCTTGTTTTTCTATTTTCTAGCGATCTGCCTTTATGTGACCAAACTTTTTACAATAGTGATATTGAATTTCACTTTTGTAGTTTTTTTTAATCATAATTTGATTGTTTTTATTCATTATGTCTATCAAAGTGTCCTCTTCCTCTTCCATTTCCTCTATCAAAAAATCCTCCTCTGCCACGTCAACTTCCTACTGATTTTTTATCTTCTTTCAAAGTAGAAGACTCTCCCTTAACTTGAAATGCTTTTTTTTTTTTTCACTTTTTTTCAAGTGATCTGTTCAATCTTGAGTTATGTGCTTGCAAAGAACTCATTAGTTCATCAAATTAAACTGTAGATTAAATGTTTTGATTCCTCAATTACGGTAATAACATAGATCAAATTTCAGAGTTAAACTTCTCAAAACTTTTGTAATAATTATATGATCAGGAAGATGTTCACCATAAGATTTCATTTGACTAACAATTTTAGTCAAAAGAAAATCTTGCACTGATTTATTGTTTTTCATAAACAAAATTTCAAACTCGATGAAGGGTTTGAAGTTTTACCGTAATCACTCTTGATGAGCCTTTAAATTCATTTTAAAGTATTAACCAAGTTTACTTTGAGGTTGTCATTACTGTAATTCTTGAGAAGATTGTTTCATGTATAACTTGTTGAACGAAAAATAATGCCTTTAAGTCATTCTTTCTATTCTCGTTCAGCCCGATTTCTTCATCTGGATTTACATATCCATTCTCTATCAAGTCACAAAGATCTTGAGACTTAAATAGAGTTTTCATCTTGATACTTCAAAATTCATAGCATTTGCTCGAGAAGATGGGAATAAAGGGTTGCGACATGGAATTGTCATTGAAAATCATAATACTCAGTTCAAATTGAAACTTAGCTCTGATAGTACAAATGTTGGGGATAGATGAGCAAGGAAATGATAAAAACAGAATACTATGATGCAATTAAAAAGAATTATTTCGATCAAGAAAACCATTGTAATATTTAAATAAGAGGTAAGACAAGAACACTTATGCACACATATTCTATCTTACTTCATGAACTATGGTCCTATTTACAGGACTTAGAAGTAACTATCTCATTTCATCATATCATCCATGATTGAGTTGAATATAGAAATCATCCTATAACTTCTAGATGATATGTCACTACTTACAACATGTCTATAATTACGTGGAACTAAAATCAATTATCAATACGTGCATCCTCTCCTACTCAGGTATTCCGTGTTGTGGCGTTCTGGATCGGTCGAAGCTAGGAGAAGTACACGGCTTGCGAGTGCTGTCTGCTGTGTGTTCATCGAGACTGGATTTGGCGGCGTTTATTCGTCTTTGTGCTGGAGGCATCCTCCATGATCGACATGGCCACTGGGGACCTGAGGAGCCAGCAGAGCAGTTGAAGGACTTCAATGTGTTCAACCATCGGTGGATGAGGCATTGAAGACGGCATGGCCGCGCCGGAAAATATTAGCGTACGGTTGAAGTAGAGAGAGACAGCAGATTTCCAGTGTAAGCTTGCATGAAATGGCCGGAGGACACAGAAGACTGATAAGCTTTAGCTGCCTCAGGCCACCTGCATTCACATTCTCATGAGCTCAATAGCAAGAAGAGAAGATTCACACTTCATGAGTACCTTGATAAAGTGTTCGATTAAATGCCGGAATAAATTCTTGCTCTGAGCTTGATCAGCTTTGAGCAGATCATTCATGGAGCCACCCCACCACATACGCCCAGATCTTGGCAAGGCTTGATGCGATCGATTCAGTTCACTGTACTAACAGCCAGATAAAGTCCGCACTAACTTCTTGCTCTGAGCTTGATCAAGCTTGTGCAGATCCTTCATGGAGCTACAGTATCCGCCCAGATCTTGGCAAGTCTTAATACAATTAATTCAGTTCACTGTACTAACATTGCCTTGGGAAACACTTAAGAGTTGAAAGATTCTGCCCGGCAATCCAGGTGGGGCATCTTAGTGACTGTTGAGGTCAATTTGCATGATTCTGTACCATCAATAGGCATGTGATGTTGTCCTCAGAAATCACATCTGCATCGAAGGTTACAGCTCATTGCAAGGATGTTGCCTGCTTTGTCATGGCGATATAAATGCATTTCTCTGCCCTGGACTGAATCCACGAAACTTGAAGAACTATGTCATTGGAAATTTATTATCCATGCAATTGCAACTGTTAAGTTTTTCTTTGATTAGGAGTCTCAAATTGACTGATGAACATATGAAATTAGATACAGTCCTGTGTAAGCTCTTCATAACTTTGTGAACTATCTAGTCTGAGACACATGCTCTCAAGTTGTGAAAGTTCTCCAACAGGAGCAGATATGGCTAAATCCTAAATGAGCTGAAGAAATGGAGTTAAAAGGACCTTAACGAAAAAAAGAAGACAATTGACAGACAGTCTCAGAAGGGGTTTGGATAAGGATTAATTGCAGACCATGCCTTACAGATATCATTATTATTGGATAGCTCAGCTTTTAAATACATACTTAATTGCGTCGAAGTAGGTGCATGCATATTATCACAGTTCCAAGGGAGTCATCATATGATAAGCCCATAGCAATCTTAGTGGCAATGAAAACATGCCTTCAATTCTCTCTGGAAAATCCTCACTTGCTGTAATATTAAGTCTGTTATATTGTTTGCTTTGCTGATCAGACATTGAAGGCATGATTCTTGCACAAATGTTCTCTTTGTTCTAAGTATCCACCACCTGTCACAGGATTTTGGAATTTTCTACAAGATTTCTTCCTTCATATGGAGGACAAGAAATAAACATGAATTTGGTTTATTTATCTTGGATGAAGTCTTGGCTTGGCCACATTTTGGCAGTAAATTGCAGAAAATTTGGTTAGCAAATCCTGTTGTTCAACTATTAGATCTGGAAATTATTAGCACCAAGAGATTGTTAAGATGGGGATACAAAGCACAGACAAGAAACAGAGAAGTATGAAAAGCCAACTTTGGGTCAAGTGAATAGAGAAGAGGATTGTTCTACTGAATTCTTATTACATTGGTGATCAAGATTGAGAGTTTCGTGGCAACTCCAAGAGGCCCATCAATGAATCCATGCATTAATTCTCTGAGTTCATTTTACCTCTTATTCAAGCATTTCTTAATCTGTTCTGCTTTCTTTGTCTTCAAGCATTTCCTATGTTGATGCACAGATAAAAAATCAGATCCACAACATGGATATGGTGGAGTGTGATGATATCAGAATCAAATTAAGGAAATCTTACAAGGAACAAAGAGGTCAAAGAATGTTCATGATCAATCTTATTGAAAACCTCCAGACTCTCCAAAAATTTGCATCACTTGTCAAGGTGGTTTGGAATCAAGGTCAAGTTCAGCCCAAGTAATCAATTTTCTTCGGTAGTGACTTGCATGGGAAAAATTAAGGCAGCACATTTGTGTTGAAATCTTCATGATTGGGAGTCAATTCCAATGGAGGATCCACTCAACATTTTGAGCTCCAATTCCTCGAAAGAGCATTTTATTTTTCATTTGCTGAATCTAACTCGAATACTTTCATCCTAGATCTGATTAAAAGGTATCTAAAAAGTGATTTAAGCATACTCAAATACCTCCCAAAACAAATCCAACTTATTATTATTCTGTAACATGTTGAATTTCGTAACGATGAAATCAATTGATAAAATTATGATATAACATAGTTTGAGTGATGCATAAACTAACCTCGATCAAGGAAAGACAATTCGATTAAAGCAGGAAGAATCAAACGTTGGGTCGAATTAGAATATGTCAGAAGATTGGACGTCGAGTCGAAGGAATGATCGACGTGCCGGAAGGACTTCGTACAATGAGTTCGAGCATCGGGCCAAAGGATCGGACATTGCACCAAGGAGATCGAAAGTTGCAGGAGGTCAATATGTTGATTGGGCAATACGCCAAAGGATCAGACAAGCGTTGAAGGATTGGACGAAGCGTTGGATAAACCAATGACATGTCTGACAACATAGAATTCATGCTTGTAATTGATTATGTATAGATCAAGTTAGTTTAGGTCTAACTGAGTTATTTTTGGGTGTAACCAAAATAACTTAATTAGAGGTCAATTGGGCCTAAATTAGGATTGATTTGGGCTCATTGGGAGACCCATTCAATGATTCAAAAGTTGGGTCAGACGATGGAATCGCTTATGAGCTGAAAAAGTCAAAAGCCTAGTCTCCGAGGTTGTCAAACGGTGGTACCACTAGATCGGGTGGTGGTGCCGCCCAATGTTAGTGTGTCAGGCGGTGGTACTGCCCAGTGTTAGACTGGCAGGTGATGGTATCACCCCTACTCGGAAAACCTAAAATTTTAAAATTTTAACTCTATTTTTTAAATCATTTGGGGCCTATAAATACCCCACTTGGGTCGCAAGAAAGGAGCAAGAATTCTTAAGGAAAAACTGAGAAAACTCTGCTAAAATATTGAGTTCCCTCCTTATTGAGCTTAGAAGTAGATTTAAGAGAGGTGTGTGAGAGTTACCTTGTAAAAAGGGGTATAAAGGTTTTCTCCTGAACCTGTCAAAAGGAGAAAGAGTTGTAAGGGTAATTGATCTTCACTCATTGAAAGAAGATTGGTAATAGAAGTCGGTGGCCTCGAATGAAGAGGAATGAGGAGTGGATATAGGTCACGATGACCGAATCACTATAAATCTAGTATACTCTTTTTCTTTATTGTTTACTTTTATTACTTACTGATTTTATTGCTTACTCCACTTTACACTTACTTTAAGTCATGCTTATTTTCATTATCGATTTTTGTTGAACATAATTTTTCAAACCAACGTAATTTTTCAAAAGTATTAATTCAACCCTCCTCTTAGTGTCGATGCAGTCCTAACAGTTGGTATCAGAGCCACGTTTCTCTTCGTTGGTTTAACACTTAAAGAGATGATTTTTTCCGACAATCTAGAGGGTCACTCTATCATTCATCCTCAGATGTTCAATGGGATGAACTACACTTATTGAAAAATATGTTTGAGAGTTTTCTTACTTTCTATGAATTTTGATTTATGTAATATTATTGAAAAAGATTTTCAAAAGTCTTCTACTCTAATGAATAAATGGAATAATTTGGAGAAAAACTCTTTTCTTTAAATGCTAAGCTATGAACGCTATATTTTGTACTTTAGACAAAAATGAGTTTAATCGTACTTGGATTTGTGAAACTGCATATGACATTTGACACACTCTTAAAATTACACATAAAGACATAAGTAGAGGTAAAAAGTCTAAAATAAATCTTTTGATGCATGATTTTGAATTGTTTCGAAAGAAACCAAGCAAAACTATTATTGACATGTACACTCGTTTTATGGATGTCATCAATAGTTTAAAAGCTCTTGGTAAATATTTTTTAAATCTTGAACTTATTAATAAAGTTTTGCTATCTCTTTCTAAAAATTAGGATTTGAAAGTAACTGTAATATAAGAAGCAAATGACTTAAGTAATTTTTTACTTGAAGAAATGATTGAGTCATTAATAACCTATAAAATGACATATAAGACATGATGAACTTGATGAATATGAGAATAACCTTCCAAAGAATAAGAAGCATTTGACACTTAGAACAAAAGAAGACCACTCGAGTAAAAGCTTAAGTGATGATGACTTTGAATTTCTCACAAGCAAATTTAAAAAGTTTATAAAATAAGAATCTAAGAATAAAAATAAACTTAAAAAGAAGAGGCTGTCAAAGAAAAAAAAACACTTAATGTGACTTGGGATGAATCGAGTGTATCTGCAATGATAAGTAAACCAAAGATGAAGTGGCGAACTACACTTTGATGGCTCTCAATGACGAGGTAAATGACTCAACCAAAACCCCTTTACTTTACAATGAATTATTAAATACTTTTCATAATTTATATGATGATTTTAAATTAGTTGATAAAAAATATAAAGTGTTAAAAAAAATCATGCTTCGCTCTCTAGTAATTTTAAAAAAATAAAAAATGAGCAAGATAATTGCATATTAACCCCTTGCACTAAATGTGAAGAATTAGACTCACTTAAGAAAGAAAAATATAGTATTACAATAAACTTAAAAAAAAATTAAATTGGTAGCAAATCATTAAACATGGTTCTTGCCAATAAGGGTCATGTACATAAAAAAGTAGGAATAAGTTTTGCGAGTAGCAATAGTCAACAAAAACTGACTTTATTTGTTAAAAGACCCACATTGTATATTACCCTTAAGGTTAAGTATAATTTTTACGGTAGATAAATTGATTTGGGTTCCTAAAAGAACCATAAATGATCAAATGCTAAAAATTAAGATAAGTAGATCCAACCATGAGGGACCTAAAGTTAATGGGTATTTAAAGGAAACTCACTTTTCTTATAGATATCTTTACAATTGAAAGCTAGGTGCAAAAATAAAATTTTGATAGTAGATGCTCAAGGCTTATGACCGGAGATCCAACACACTTCACAAAACTCACTAGTCAAAATAAAATGATTTTGATTGAAGATGCTTTATGTTTAATGAAACTATGCTTGATGATTTAATGATGTAATAATGTAATGATGATTTAAAGTAATGATGATTTGAAATCATACTTAATAAGTTTATATTTTGAAATTATGCATGATGATTTTTATGATTTATGGTTTATTGATCTTGATGATTTTTGTGATAATTTTTTATTTTTTGGTTTTAAATATTGATGTATGGATTTGGCATAAAAGGTAAAGACATGCTTATATGAAATAAATCACATAAATTAAAACTAAAAAGGGAATGCATTTTTCTTGAAAATAACTCTAAAGCTTTTCGAATTTTCAACGAGTGATCCTTAGTGATGAATCTCTTGAACTAAGAAAGTAATTTTGATGATTTGATAAATTAAATTTGAATGAGTTTTATCCGAATCATAAACTTGATACGTGAGATTTTTTTTATGAATCAAGATCTTTAATCTCCCAAGATTTCTTTTTATTATTTACTAAAGAGGAGTATTATCTAAATGAATGATGATTTTTCTCTTGATTTTTCAGAATTATAATTTAAAATCTTTTATGAATTAAAATATCTTATTATGTGTTCTCGTATCATTCCTTCTTATTATTTAAGATAAGTTCTTTTTATATGAATCATGTTTTTCTTGTGAATTCTAGGAATCATAACTTGAATTTTTTAATATATAAATCATACTCTTGACAACTTGAGATTTCTTATACATGAATCAAGATCTTTTATTCTCCTATGTTCCTTCTTGCTATTTACTAAAGAGAATATCTTTTTCAGAATTCATAACTTAATATTTACGTTACTATTCGGTCTCTTAGGATTTCTTTTCAATTTTTTTTAAGGAGATCAAAATAAATCATGTCTTTTAGTATTCACATGATCTTTGATATTATATCTTTCTTGACATAAGTTTCATTATATATAATTCCATTGTGTTTAGGTTATATACCTTATATGATGCTTAGAGAATTGATGTAAAGGGAAATAAATTGCACCATTGTATTATTTCTCTGTTGTTCTTTCTTACAATGATAAAAGGGAGAAAAAAAATTGCTAGTATCTCAATAGAACCAAAAGTACTAACTTAAATATTAAATTTAGATAAATTGTTAAATCTCACAAATGTATAAACTCTTCTTATACATTTTTCGATCATAATATTGATTTCTCGATTTTTATGACATGAGTTTTCTTTTTAAATTAAGATCTTTTTTTATCATTCCTTCTTTTTACAAAAGAAGAGATTTGTAAAAAATGACTCATAGTCTTTTGGTATTCATGACCCGATCTTTCATTTTTTATGATTGAAATAGTAATGTAAATTTATCTTTGTTGTGAATTGAAAATTGATGTAAAGGAAAAAGAATTACAACATTATATTCTTCTATTCTTTTTTACAATAACAAAGGGGAAGAAAGTATTCCTAGTTTACATATTTCAAAGAAAAGAAAACTTGTTAGCGTGCATATTTCAAGGAGAGAAAGTTGCTAGCTTGCATATTGCAAAAAAAAAATAAAATTGCTAATCTTAGACATCTCAAGAGAAGCAAAATTGCTAAACTTGCACATCTCTAAAACTTGCTAGTTTACATATTTTAAAATGATGTAAAACTTGCTATTTTACTAGCTTACATATTTTAAAAATTTGCTAGTTGTACTTTTCTTCTTTTTGTTGATGATAAAGTGAGAGAAGTTATGATGATCATGGTATGATATACTTGATATATTTTGAAATTATGATGATTTCAAATTATGCATGTAATGATATTTTAACTCATGATTTGATATTATGATGTATGTAATAATAGTGTTTTAACTTGAATTCAAAGGTTATCACTCTTTCTGAATTTAAGTTTACTTTAATTTAATATGGCATACTGATAGGGGGAGTTTAGTTTAAACTCCGTCATCAATTGGTTATCATCATTAAAAAGGGGGAGATTGTTGAATCTCAAATATTGATGATGAAATTATGATCTAATATACGTTTGAGTGACGCAGGACTAACCTCGATCAAGGAAAGATAATTCGACTGAAGCAAGAAGAATTAGATGTTGGGTCGGAGTAGAATATGTTAGAAGATTGGATATTGAGCCTGAGGAATGGTCAACGTGCTGGAAGGACTTCGTACCATGAGTTCGGGCATTAGGCTAAAGGTTCAGACATTGCACCAAGGAGATCGGAAGTTGCAGGAGGTCAACATGTCAATCGGGCAATAGGCCAAACGATCGAACAAAGCACCGAAGGATCAGATGAAGCATCGGATGAACCAATGACATGTCGGACAATATAGGATTCATACTTGTAATCGATTGTGTCTAGATCGAGTTAGTTTAGGTCTAATTGAGTTAATTTTAGATTTAATCAAGACAACTCAATTAAGGGTCAATTGGACCTAAATTGGGACTGATTTGGGCTCATTGGAAGGCCCATTCAATGACCTAAAAGTTGGGTCAGGCGGTGGAATCGCCAAACTGGTGATGAAACCGGCTATGAGTTGGAAAAGTCAAAAGCCCATTCTTCGAAGCTATCAAAAGGTGGTATCGGCAAACTGGGCGGTGGTATCCCCTAGTGTTAGTGTGTCAAGCGATGGTACTGCCAGACTGGGTGGTGGTACTGTCCATTGTCAGATTAGCAGGCGATGGTACTACCCAGTGTTGGGAAATTTGGGGGCGATATCACACAAGTAGCGGAAGAACAAGAAAACAAAATCCCCTATTCCCAAAAAGATGTTCGTCGTCGTTCAAAGATTGGTGCGCAAAATCCACGAAACGTAAAAGTGTGTATAGAGTAGATTGTGTTACATAGGGAGATCATATATCCCTGTTTCCTTGCAGATCTTTAGGAGAGGGTGAAGGAGGTCAAGCGTCCTCCTTTCTAGCGGTGATTCATGTTGAATCTCGTATTTTGATGATGAAACTACTTGATATATGTTTATGATTTAATATGCGTTTTGAGTGACGCAGGATGCTTCGATCAGGATGAGACAATTAAAGCAGGAAAATCATGTTGTGCCGAAGGAACATGTCAGAAGATTGGACGTCGGGCCGGTGGATCGGTCGACGTATCGACAGAAGGCTTCGGGCCGTGGACTCGGGCATCAGGCCAAGAAGAGCAGGTATTGTGCCAAGGATATCAGAGTTGCGGAGTCAACTGGCCGATTGGGCAATAGGCTGCAGGAGAGGACGATGCGCCGAAGAATCGGACGAAGCGTCGAGGGACCAATGACATGTCGGACAACTTGGTTAATTGCTTAGGATTAATTGTCTCGATCGAAGTTTTGTTTTAAGTGTGCAGGATTAACTATGATGAAAGTTAGACAAGCAGTAGGAGATGCATCGGAGTCAAGTTCATGATCACGTTGGGAGTTCGAGAGTTCGAAGGAAGTTCGGACGGTCGTCGGAGGTTCTGCGGGAACATATTCGAGAAGTCCAGAAGCTTGCCAAGCGAAGCTCGTCGGAACTCACCAAGTGGATCGTCGCAAGTCCAGGAGTTTGCCGGAAGTCCGCAGGAGGATCACCGAGGGTTCATTGGATGATCGACGAAAGTTCGCCGGAAACTCGCCGGAAGAAGCGATTGACGCATCGGAGCAAAGCTGCAGAAATTGTCTTAGATTTAATCATAGTTAGCACGTTGATTAAGTTGGAAAATGGGAGGTGATCCCATTAGCTTAATCTTGGGGCAATTGGGCCCCTGAAAAGATTGAAATTGGGCCGAATGGAGCTAACCATTCGGACCCTGATTGCACCAGGAGGTGCAACCGCCTAGGCCAGGAGGTGGCACCGCCTGGGCTAAGTCTCCCAGCGAGACTGGGCGGTGCAACCGCCCCAGCCAGGAGGTGCAACCGCTTGAGCTCAGTCTTCGAGCTAGACTGGGCGGTGCAACCTCCCTGACAGAGAGGTAGCACCGCCTGAGCTCGGTCTTCGAGCTATGGCAGAGAGGTGCAACCGCCTCAGTCAAGAGGTGGCACCGCTTGGGGCTTAGTCTCCGAGCCAGACTCAGGCGGTGCAACCGCCCCTGACAAAGAGGTGCAACCGCTTGGGCTCAGTCTCCGAGCTCTGCCAGGCGGTGCAACCTCTCCAGTTAGGAGGTGCAACCGCCTGATCCCGGAATTCCGGGATTTGATCATTTTGAGCTCCAAATTTGAACTGGGTTGGGGCCTATAAATACCCCATCCATTCAGCACAGAAAGAGCAAGAGACCAACACCGAAATCTTGATCTTCTCTGTGATTCTTGAGCTCAAAATTGTTGAAAAGCCTTTAAGTTCTCCTCCTTCTGTTCTTCAAAGTCTTGAGTTGTAAAGAGAGGAGAGAAAGGTTCTGTAAGGGTTGTCTCCTGATCCCGTCAAAAGGAGTGAAACTGTAAAAGGGCAGTTGGCCTTCGCCTATTGAAGGAAGGCCTTTAGTTGACGTCGGTGACCTCGTCGGTGGAGGAAGCCAAAAGTGGAGTAGGTCAAGACTGACCAAACCACTCTAAATCTCTGGTTTGCTTTTACTTTGAGCACTTTATCATTACTACAAACCTCCTACATAGCTACTGCCCTTTGCGCTTTTACGAACAACTCTCTAAGTTCTGATTTTTCCGAATCTGCATTCAGACGTAAATCGGCGTTTTCGTACGGTCTTTACATTGCAGTTTACGTTTACATTCTGATTCCATTTATAACTGCAAACTGTCTTCTGTGCTTTTACGAACGAGTTTCTAAGTTCAGATCTTTCTAAAACTACGCAAATTGCGTTTAGACGTAAAACTACGTTTAGACGTAAAACCGCGTTTAGACGTAAACTGCGCAAATTGTGTTTAGACGCAAACTGCATTTAGACGTAAACTGAGTTTAGACATAAACTGCATTTAGGCGCAAACTGTGTTTAGACGCAAACTGCGTTTAGACGTAAACTGAGTTTAGACGTAAAACTGCCTTTAGACGCAAACTGCGTTTAGACGCAAACTGCGTAAACTGCGCTTAATCTTAAGATCGGCTTTTACATCGAAATCGCTTTTATTGAACAAACGCAGCTTTCGTTTTTAATCGCTGAAAGATTTTCGCTGCACTAATTCACCCCCCCCCTCTTAGTGCTCTCGATCCTAACAATTGATATCAGAGCCCGGTCTTTCTCATTTCGGATTTACACCCGAGAGAAATGGCTCTTCATGGCTTTCAAGAGGGCTTTTCGGTCTTTCGTCCACCGTTGTTTAACGGATTGGACTACACTTATTGGAAAACTCGAATGAGAGTTTTCTTGATTTCTACGAATTTAGATTTATGGAATATCATTGAAAACAATTTTCAACTTCCCTCTAAACCGAAGAACGAATGGTCGGATTTGGAAAAGAAGTATTTTTCTTTAAACGCAAAGGCTATGAATGCCTTATTTTGCGCTTTGGACAAAAATGAGTTCAATCGGATTTCCACGTGCGAAACGGCTTTTGGCATTTGGCAAACACTTGAAATCACGCACAAGGGAACTAGTAGAGTCAAAGACTCGAAAGTTAACTTTTTATTGCATGATTTCGAGCTTTTTCAAATGCAACCAAGCGAGACTATAGGCGACATGTACACCCGTTTCACGGATGTCGTCAATAGTTTAAGAGCTCTTGGAAAATGTTTTTCGGATTTTGAACTCGTAAACAAAATTTTGCGTTCTCTTTCTAAAAAGTGGGATTCAAAAGTAACTGCAATACAAGAAGCTAAAAATCTAAACAACTTACCACTTGAAGAACTAATTGGTTCATTGATGACATATGAAATGGTGCACAATGCACATGATGAACATGTTGAACACAATCACCTTCCAAAGAACAGGAAGGATTTGGAACTCTGGACAAATGAATGCCACTTGAGCGATGACTCAAGTGATGAGGACAATGATGAACAAACCAACCTTTCAAAGAACAGGAAGGATTTGGGACATAGAACATTTGAAGACCACTCGAGTATAAGCTCAAGTGATGGTGAACTTAAACTACAAATGAAACGAAAATTAAAAAGCAAAAAGAATGGAACTACTTGCTTTAAACGCAAGAAGAAGAATAAAAATTGGGATGAATCGAGCTCCTCTGAAGACGAGAAAGTCAACAAAAGCGAGGCGGCAAACTACGCCTTACCAGCCTACGACATTGAGGTAATTAAAATGCCTTTGGTTTATTTTAAAATTACTTGATGCTTTCATGATATATTTTCTTTTTTAGTTTAGAATTAATTTTCTTGAAAATTACATGTTTAAAAATAAAAATACAAAAATTATGATCATGCTGATAATTTCGAAAATGATAATATTGCATGATAAACAAACAAAATGATTTTGATCATGGTTAAGAAGTAATAATGTGTATCATGTTTGATTAACATTGTTGAATGAAATCACGTTTGATTTAAAGTAATGCATAAAGATGTAATATTAAATGGTTATTAACAATTTTATGCATGAGATTTTAAGTTATCCATGATCATGAGCTTGTTTGATCTTCTTGATTTAATTTCAAGATCTATAGCAAAAATCATGTCTGAATATATGAAAGTGTTAATTTCATTTTCGGATTCACTTAACAATTGGTATCCTAACAATCAGAATTTCTCATACACTTATGAAAAATATTTTTCTAAAATGGATTTGATGAAATGATTCCTGCTTATAAATTCCATCTTGAAATATGAATGATAGTGTTTTTGCTTGCGAAGATTTGTTTCACATTCATATCTCCTATGATTCATGTGCAGAAAAAGAATTTATAAATCATAATACAATGAGATTTCTTATGCAAAAATAAAGTGCTTTTGTGATTCTTTGCTAAAGAGAATAATCATAATCATGATCTTAATAATTATAACATGAAGCTCTTTATAAATCAAGATCGTTCATTATGCTCCCTACATTTATCAAAAAAGAGTTCTTCAAATGAAATGCAATTCAATGAAGTGTCATATTGATATCTTGAAACTTGGAATATTTTAAAATTTGATCTTGATAAGAATGTTTTAAGTTGCTCTTTGTACTATATCTTTTCGAATGAATCATGAGCCTTGATATCATATATTTCATAATACAAGATTTCTTTGCCTTATGTCTTGAACTTTCATGCTTATCTTAATTTGGCATATAAAGACTAAGGCATGCTTAGATGAAAAAGAATCTCTTAAAAAAAATGCTTTTCCCATCTGATCGAGATTAATGATTTCATGATATTTTGTGAATCTCGAAATTAATTTTAATGACTTGATTATGAATTTCAAGTTAATGATTTGATTTGAATAAGTTTTATCTAAATCATAATCTTGATCTTGCAAAATTGAAGTCACAAATAATATCTTTGTTAGGATCGAGAGCACTAAGAGGGGGGGGGGGGGGGTGAATTAGTGCAGCGGAAATCTTACAGCGATTTAAAAACGAAAGCTGCGTTCGTCCGATAAAAAACGATTTCGATATAAAAGCAGAATCACAGTGCAGTTTGCGTCTAAGCACAGTTTGCGTCTAAGCGCAGTTTGCGTTTAAACACAGTTTGCGTCTAAGCGCAGTTTGCGTCTAAACACAGTTTGCATCTAAGCGCAGTTTACGTCTAAGCACAGTTTGCGTCTAAACACAATTTGCGTCTAAGCGCAGTTTACGTCTAAGCGCAGTTTGCGTCTAAACTCAGTTTTACGTCCAAACGCAGTTTTACGTCTAAACGCAGTTTTACGTCTAAACGTAGTTTTGCGTCTAAACGCAGTTTTACGTCTAAACGCAGTTTTACGTCTAAACGCAGTTTTACGTCTAAACGCAGTTTTGCGTCTAAACGCAGTTTTACGTCTAAATGTAATTTTACGTCTAAATGTAGTTTTGCGTCTAAAAGCAGTTTTGAACCTTGAAAAGCGTTTTACGTAGAAAGCAATTTGCAGTTATAAATGGAATCCGAATGTAAGCGTAAACTGCAGTGTGAAGATCGTACGAAAACACGATTTACGTTTGAATGCAGATTATGAAAGATCAGAGCTTAGAAACTCGTTCGTAAAGGCGCAGAGGGCAGTAGCAATGTAGGAGGTTTGCAGTAATGATAAAGTGCTCAAGGTAAAAGCAAACTAGAGATTTAGAGTGGTTCGGTCAGTCTTGACCTACTCCACTTTTGGCTTCCTCCTCCGACGAGGTCACCGACGTCAACTAGCTGCCTTCCTTCAATGGGCGAAGGCTAACTGCCCTTTTACAGTTTCTCTCCTTTTGACAGGCTCAGGAGACAACCTTTACAGATCCTTTCTCTCCTCTCTTTACAACTCAAGACTTGAAGAACAGAAGGAGGAGAACTTTAGGATTTTACACAAATTTGAGCTCTTAGAATCACTGAAAAGATCAAGAATTCGGTGTGGATCTGTATCTCTTCAATGCTGAATGGGTGGGGTATTTATAGGCCCCAACCCAGTTCAAATTTGGAGCTCAAAACGATCAAATCGATCAAGTCCCAGAATTCCTGGATCAGGCGGTTGCACCTCTTGACTGGAGAGGTTGCACCGCCTGGCAGAGCTCGAAGACTGAGCTCAGGCGGATGCACCTCTCTGTCAGGGGTGGTTGCACCTTTCTGCCAGAGCTCGAAGACCGAGCTTAGGCGGTGCATCTCCTGTCCAGAGAGGTTGCTCCTCTCTGCCAGAGCTCGAAGACCGAGCTCGGTGGTTGCACCTCTTGGCAGAGCTCGAAACTTGAGCTCTGGCGGTGCTACCTCTCTGTCAGGGCGGTTCCACCGCCCAGTCTAGCTCGAAGACTGAGCTCTGGGCGGTTGCACCGCCTGGCTGGGGCGGTTGCACCGCCCAGTCTCGCAGCCCTGGCGGTTGCACCTCCTGGCCTAGGCGGTTGCACCGCCTGGTGCAATCAGGGTCCGAATGGTTCGCTCCATTCGGCCCAATTTGAATCTTTTCAGGGGCCCAATTGCCCCAAGATTAAGCTAATGGGATCACCTCCCATTTTCAAGCTTAATCATTGTGCTAACTACGATTAACTCTAAGACAACTTCTGCAGCTATGCTCCGATGCGTCAATCGCTTCTTCCGGCGAGTTTCCGGCGAACTTCCGTCGATCATCCGATAAACCCTCGGTGATCCTTCTGCGAACATCCGGCATACTCCTGGACTTTGCGACGATCCACTTGGCGAGTTCCGACGAGCTTCGCTTGGCAAGCTTCTGGACTTCTCGGATCTGTTCTCGCTGAACCTCCGACGACCGTCCGAACTTCCGTCGAACTCTCGAACTCCCAACGTGATCATGATCTTGACTCCGGCGCAACACCTGCTGCTTGTCTTACTCTCATCGTAGTTAATCCTGCACACTTATCTCAACACATAGATTAGATAACAAATGACAATTGACTTCATCATCAAAATCCGAGATTCAACAATCTTGTGGTATTCATGAATTGATACTCACAATATGAAAGCATTGATATTCATGACTTGAATTGGATTGAAACATTGTATGCTTAAATTAATCATTCTCCTATGTTTAAAAAATTCCTTAAATGCCTTATGTGATGATTGAAAACTAACTTGCTTTATGATGAATCACAAATCATGACTTGATCTATGATGTAAATGCCTTGAAATGATTGAAATATTTAACACTTTTATGCTCTTCCCCCTACTTTCTTCTTGTTTTCAATGATAAAATAGGGAGAAGTTTTGATACCATCATGATATGAAACATTTATGATGTGCAATTATGCATGCAATACTTGTGCTTTCTAATTATGATGTGATGTATTGCATATGATATAAATCATGATTTAAAATGCTATGAGTGCCAAGTTACACATTTTGAGAAGAAATTGTTATATTGAAACATTAATGTAATTATGATTGGTGATATGATATCATGCATGTAATACTTCAACTTATGATAATGATGCATGCAATGATAAAATATTCATGATGAAAAATTGTCTTGACATTCATAACTTGATTATTCATCCTTTGTCATGATTTTGAAATCGTTGTAAAAGGAAAAAAGAACTACAAAACTATATTCTCTCTTTCTTTTTTACAATGACAAAGGGGGAGATAGCTAGCTTGTACAAGTCAAGAAGATGTAAAAACTTGATTGCTAGCTTGCCTATCTTAAGTAGCAAAGATTGCTAACTTGCTTATTTCAAGAAGAAAAATTGTCTTCTTGAACATCACTATCTTGAATATCTCAAGAAGCAAAACTTGCAATTTGCACATTGCAATAGGAAGCAAGAATCATGAGCTTACACAAGAAAGCTATCTTGCATTTGCTTTCGAAATTTTTGCTAGCTTATATAATGTGAAACTTGTATATCGTAAAAACTGCTAGCTTGTTGGTCTAAAAAGAGAAAAATTTTCAAGAAGCAAGAGTTGCCTTCTTGAACATCTCTAATTTGCTAGCTTGCATGATGTAGAACTTGTTATCTTGAACATTACCAAAAGTGCTATCTTATATGCTATAAAACTTGCATATCTAAAACTTGATAGCATGAATGTTCTAAGCATGATGTAACACTTGCTAAATCTTCTAGCTCCAAGATTGCATGATGATAAAACTTGATACTATGTTTTTTATGCAATGAGTTTAATCAATATCACAAACGATTGATTGTGATACTTCTCCTTTTTGTTGATGACAAAGGGGGAGAAGTATGTTGATGAAAGTATGTTGATGACATAACATGTGATGCATAAGTTTATGCATATGTTCATGTTGACGTGTTGTAAGTATTCATGATGAATATTGCAATGACTTGAATTCAGTTTGAATTCAAGGTTCTATCAATATGGCATATTGATAGGGGGAGTTTGTTTAAACTCCGGGAGTTAAGTTTAACTCCGTCATCAAGTGGTTGTCATCATCAAAAAGGGGGAGATTGTTGAATTGCTCTGCCAGGCGGTGCAACCTCTCCAGTCAGGAGGTGCAACCGCCTGATCCCGGAATTCCGGGATTTGATCGTTTTGAGCTCCAAATTTGAACTGGGTTGGGGCCTATAAATACCCCATCCATTCAGCATAGAAAGAGCAAGAGACCAACACCGAAATCTTGATCTTCTCTGTGATTCTTGAGCTCAAAATTGTTGAAAAGCCTTTAAGTTCTCCTCCTTTTGTTCTTCAAAGTCTTGAGTTGTAAAGAGAGGAGAGAAAGGTTCTGTAAGGGTTGTCTCCTGATCCCGTCAAAAGGAGTGAAATTGTAAAAGGGCAGTTGGCCTTCGCCTATTGAAGGAAGGCCTCTAGTTGACGTCGGTGACCTCGTCGGTGGAGGAAGCCAAAAGTGGAGTAGGTCAAGACTGACCGAACCACTCTAAATCTCTGGTTTGCTTTTACTTTGAGCACTTTATCATTACTGCAAACCTCTTACATAGCTACTGCCCTCTGCGCTTTTACGAACAACTCTCTAAGTTCTGATTTTTTCGAATCTGCATTCATACGTAAATCGGTGTTTTCGTACGATCTTTACATTGCAGTTTACGTTTACGTTCTGATTCCATTTATAACTGCAAACTGTCTTCTGTGCTTTTACGAACGAGTTTCTAAGTTCAGATCTTTCTAAAACTGCGCAAATTGCGTTTAGACGTAAAATTGCGTTTAGACGTAAACTGCGCAAACTGTGTTTAGACGCAAACTGCATTTAGACGTAAACTGAGTTTAGACGTAAACTGCATTTAGGCGCAAACTGTGTTCAGACGCAAACTGCGTTTAGACGTAAACTGAGTTTAGACGTAAAACTGCGTTTAGACGCAAACTACGTTTAGACGCAAACTACGTTTAGACGCAAACTGCATTTAAACGAAAACTACGTAAACTGCGCTTAATCTTAAGATCGGCTTTTACATCGAAATCGCTTTTATTGAACAAATGCAGCTTTCGTTTTTAATCGCTGAAAGATTTCCGCTGCACTAATTCACCCCCCCCCCCCCTCTTAGTGCTCTCGATCCTAACAATTCACACAGCAGGGCTACGACGACGCTCCTCAAAACTCTAGACCTACTATGAGGTGGAGAGGGGGAGGAGAATAGGAGATGCAAGCAAAGGCTCTAGCCTATGAGGCTCTGAATCCCTCCTATTTATAGAGGCCCCGTGTCAAAACCTAATGGATCCTCCCCTAGTACGTATTGGATCTACATCCAATTACCCAAGCCTTTTAGATTAGTGGATCTCTGTCCAATAATCTCTTATGGGCTCTTATTGGATCTCGTCCATGGGATCCAATAATTCAGGGGCTTATTAGATATCCAATAAGACAGGGGCTCTAGCGGATATCTCATATCCGAACCTCTACTCATCGCAATGCCTACCATATGTGTGTGACCCTCTAAGCCCAATATCGAGCAGGCCGTGAGTCATACCTGTCAGAACTCTTTCTAACTTAGTGAATTATTATCTCTGTAATAATTCACTTGACTCATCGACTACAGACGTACTAGGCCACTACGCCGTAGTCCCTAGATGATACAAGGGAATCTAATCCATTGGACCTGTTTGTCCTCAATTACCGTGTACCTATAGTCCCTCATCCATTTAATATCCTAGAGACCATATATCGAGTATGGTGATGTCAGACCCATACGGCTTCTACTCGAGTCTCGCTCTAATCGGATTCTTTCGGAGAACTCTTTCTCTCTCAACCCGAATGACCCTGGTTAGGGATTTGTCTGAGAAAGAACACATGAGATATTTCTCTTATGATGCCAAGAGTGGATGATCCTCTATCGATACTCAATAGCCATTGTAAGGTCGACTGCCACTCTTGATGACCAACTGTACTAGATCTGGGACAGCTAAACCTATAAGTCTGGTATCAAAGAGTGGAGCACTTATACAGGATATCCTTGGTGTCTTAAGTCTAAGGACCAGATACACCACTAGGACTATGAAATTGCTGCCTAACAATAAGGCATCATCAACCATCCAGCATTCCGTAAGCGGATCAATCAGTGAACTCATTCTCCAATGAGCACCTGTACTATACCCCTAGTATCCTCACACGAGCGGCTATGAGACTAGTTGCATCCATTATATGGACAGGTATACAGCACACTAGGTTGTCCGATTATCACGATATCCCTCTCGAGTAACCTATGATCGAGATTATTTATGATATGTGTTTAGAGGTGAATCGATCTCATTATCGTGATCTCATCATGATCCAATTCCCATTACACAGATCCAAGGGCATCACAATATATACATGCATATATACAATAGTTAATATAAAGTGATAAATGCCAAAATATAATAAGAAAAAAAAGATTCCATGTCAAGTCACACGTGCCATCTAGGGTCTATAAATGCCCCACTTGGGCAGCAAGAAAGGAGCAATAATTCTTAAAGAAAAAACTGAGAAAACTCTGCCAAAACATTGAGTTCCCTCCTTCTTGAGCTTATAAGTAGATCTAAGGGATATGTGTGAGAGTTACCTTATAAAAAGGGGATGTAAAGGTTCTTTCTTGAGCTTGTCAAAAGGAGAAAGAGTTGTAAGGGTAGTTGATCTTCGCCCATTGAAAGAAGATCGGTAGTAGAAGCCAGTGGCCTTGAGCAAAGAGGAATCAGGAGTGAACGTAGTGTCACGGACAAAGTTCTAAACATGATGTTTGATATAATACTTATATATACCCATGTCTTTCTGTTTATTCATGCTTTGCATAGTATGTAGAGGAACGGTTGAAAGTTTAACATCCCCATTTTAGTTGGGTTTAGTGACCTTCTTAGACTTGTAAATAAAGGTTGTGTCATGTGGACACTTATGAGAGATATCGATCTGTAGTGGACCATTTTGACCTATTCGTTGTGAAAGCGTTCAGAGCTTGTAAAGTTTGTTTGTAATTTGCATTATCTATGAAGTGTTTCTTGAAAGGTTTGCTTGTGGATCCCGAGTGAGGCACTTTCTCTAATCCGTTTTCTCTTTTATAGGTCCTAAGGGACCATGAGATGTTTTAGGGAGGTCGACCTTTGCGGACGGACACGCATAGGTACCGTATGACTTAGGCAAAACTAGCTAAGTCCATGATAGATGGTATCAGAGCGGGACAAGCACTCATTGAAATACTTAAAATGCAAATGTGGGGGACCTAGCAAGGCTGCATTGAGGGCAGTCAGCACACGCGCGATCGTTTGGGGGAAAATAGGCATGGAGATGTAAGGAAAAGGAGTCGCTCGGAGGAACGAGCATCTGAGATTGGCATTCAATGAAATGACCAACCCTTCGCATAAGAGGCACCATGAGAACAAGCAAGCGTGAAAGAATACATAGCGCATAAAGGTTGGGATGGCTGAGTTCGAGCTATGGCTCGACGTTGACAACTATACTTGATGGTGCTCAAGGCAAGCGAGGCGCTTGATAAAGGATGAGACCATGTAAGGTGGAATGAGTTGCTCAGCGACCGAAAGAGTTGTGCAAAGCTCATAGAGGTGAGGGGAATTGCTAACTCGAAGAATTCGGTACCCATGCATGGGCTTATATATGGACGATGGAATGTTCGCGGCCATCCCAATGTGACCGAAACTCAACGCCATGGAGCATTGAAACTTTCTCTTTAGCATGTGAATGATACATCCATAGGAGGTTGAAGTGTGCAGCGAGTTCAACAAGTTGCTAGGCCTTGAGTGGTGTAGTAGGAGCTGTATTGACGTGGAGTCACAATCTAGCAAGTGTGTTTGTAGGAGGCAGAATAATGCACAGTTTGTTCAGCAAATCAGAGTAGTCCAAGGGGATGGTGGTCTCCGAAACTTTCAGAGAGAAAGAAGCATAGAGAGATATTGTTCCAATGGGACAGTTATCCTGGAGGGATATATCTCGGATCTTTAGAGGGAGAATCATGTGCAACAGACCGCACATGTTGAGGAGGAGTACCTCAAAAACAACAACTCCATAATCTTGCTTGCAAGAATGCATTGGTGGATGCATTATGAGATCAAGTGGGGGAGCGACCTAAAGCAACACAAATAAAGACATACTTGGAGTCGATATGGAGATCATACTCAAGGGAGGGCTGACCCGTGGAATGGTGGGCGCGAGGGCCACCATCAACTCAATGCAAAATGAGGAGCGGAGCAACTTGGCAAAGTACCCAAGTCGCATGAAGGGAGCCAGCATAGAAGATGAAACATAGAGCGGAGACATAGAGCTTTTCTTGGACAGAGGTCAAAGACATGAACTCTTGCAGAGGCAAGAGTAGGATCATGTTATTCCATGGGTCCTTCATTCTGACGAAGCAGACTTATCTTGAATAGTGCCAAAGACGAAGGGAGCTTCTGGGCATATGCACCTTATCTCAAAGAAGCATTTGATGGAGGAACTAAGGCGACTCAACTTGCGGAGATGAAGTTGGGTTCAAAAGGCCTTGGCACGGGGTAGGAGGACGCGGAGGCGGGTCCTCTTGAAGAACATGCTATAGTGTTGCCATTCAAATTGCCATGAAGGAAGCGGTGCGCAGTAGAGATTATGCTGGTAGGGGCAAAGGCCCAGGATCTAGACAATGGTGTACTAATTGCAACGAAGTTGGTGGACTTCGGGAGCTACTAGGTGACGGACTATCCTAGAGCGGTACTTCATCTTGGTGTGACCCAAGAGTGGGTGGATAAAGGTCGATTACCAAAGGAGTGAACAAAATCGAAGGTGGAAGAGATCTTGTGATGTATTGGCAAAGGCCACACATAGAGGGATCACAATTTGAGTTCATCCCAAAAGGATCAAAATGCAATAGAGATGTCACTAGGAGGCGATATGGTGCAGCGAATCATAGTGGAACAGTTCGTGGCAATGTAATTAACACAACATAGTCCCGTGAGGGACTATATCATATGGAGGTATGATCAGGAGCTACTGAAAGCTTCACTTCGGTGAACAACACGACGACAAGAAGGGTTATGGATTCAAGGAGTGAAGGCCATGGTACTGCAGAGGCGGGTCTTCCATGCGCACATCAAATCTTGCATTAGATGAAAGCATTGGTTATCAGCATATGGGGGCTGTGTTCCACCGAGGGAAAAGTTTGAATGTAAGTACCAGTGAGTCCTATGAGAGGGACTTGATCATACAAAGGTATGATCGAAGTAGCTGGAGAGTTGGACTCCTCTAGAGCCCATATTCGCATAAGGGAGCTCGAAAAGTCAGAGGACAAGGTCGAGTAAGCGAACGTTGCTACCAAGAAAGTTAAGGAGAACAGAATTGATACAAACCCTACAATGTGATGGTAGAGGCCATGCATGAGAGTTGTAGTCTGTCTTTCTATCGACCAAAGAGAGCTGCTTGGAGAACACAGAGGTGTTAAGATAGGGGTCGAAAGGGGTGAGGAAGCGACGACGAGTCCAGAGGGACTTAGCTACCCAAAATCAAGTATCAATTAGAATAGAGGTGGACTCGGAGGAGTGCCACAGAGGCATATCTACTGATCATGAAGAAAAAAGATGCAGATACGAGGCAATGGATAGTAAGGCCATGGACATAGTAGCCCATGGTATCGCAGAGGTGGGACTTCCGCGAAAGTCATTGATCCCTTGCTCTCATAGAGGGAGAGTGCTTGGTCATGAAAGGGGCCGAGGAGGTGGATGTTAGGACTCTAGCTAGGAGAGTCCTAATTGAGAGGGACATTCATGTTAAACCTACCTAAGCCGACTCTTATTAAAGAGGTGAAGAGGCCGGCTAGGGTTAGGAGGTTGTTTCTTAGAGACGAATTAGGAGTTGTAAAGGAATAGGAGTCTTAAGTAGAAGTCATATTAGGAGTTGGTTAGAAGTAGGAGTCCTATTAGGAGTTAGGGTTTAGAAACCCTATAAATAGCCATGTATTCCTCCTCTTTTGATAAGCAATAGATGAATCTTTTCTGCAGCCTTTGAGCAGCAACTTGGAGGGAGGAACCCCTATAGAGTTCCAAGGAGGCCGATCCCCTAAAGAGATCAACCCCAAGTTTAGAATCTGGAAGGGTTCTAACACTTGGTATTAGAGCAGCGTTCTTAGCATCTCGCTGCCCTTCCATAGCCATCCATCAACCCTCCACAGCTGCCCAAAGCAATTTCCACAATTGCTTAAAAGATCATCGCCAAATTCCGCCGTCATCTCCACCACCATGGATCATCCTTTGATCTCCCCGTGAATTGCAACAGGTTCTGGTTTTCTACCTTACTGCTGCTGCAATTTAGTTATCCTTATTTAAAAATCTCAAAAAAAAATATTCCTATATTGCTGCATAAACTTTTCGTCATAAAGTTTTCATCTCTACGACGAAAGATACATTGCAGAATTCCAACCGTATAGCACCGTCTGTTTGATCTTGCTACTGTGTTTTTTCTATCCAAATCTCTATGAAATTTTTACGACATCTTTGACATTTCCTAACAGCAGATTTCCTTTGGTTTTGTCAAAAAATTCTTAATATAAACCATTGATATTTTACATCTAATCTGCTATACTTGAAAATCTGCACTGTAAAATTTCAGCCGCATAGCACTGTTTAATCTTGATACTACATTGTTTCTATCCAAATCTCTACAAAATTTTTATGATAGCTTTGACACTTCCTAACAGTAGATTTTTCTTTAGTTTCATCAAAAAATTCTCAATATAAATAACTGATCTTTTATGTCCAATCTGCTATACTTAAAAATCTGTGCTGCAGAAAATTTCAACCGCATATTGTTGCCTTAACCCATCTATTTGCAATTTTTTTGAATGAAATTTCTTATACACTTTATAGATCATTTTGGCTTTCATCTAAGATTGATCTATTAAGGAATTTATCTCTAAAAACGATTTTGTGTTGCTGTAAATTTTCATCGTAAACCGTTAAAATTTTTCGACGAGAATTCTACAATCGTAACTTGCACCAATTTCCTTGCTGTTATACTGCCAAAATTTTCTTGATTAAATTAGACATCCTTGCTGTCATATAAACTATGATTTTGCTATCAATTCCCTCCTCAATTCTCTCAAGTTTTTAGTGGAAATTACGTCGAGAAACCGTTGTTTCTTCGACGACAATTCTACTCTTACAAGACAGCACATACTTGCTGCAACTTCCACTTATTTCTAACAAACCTTTGCTACTATCTACCACAGATCCAAAACTTTCATCCACAACCCTAAAACTTCACTAAACCACACCCTCAAACTGCACCCAAAACAGTCACAAACCAAGCCTAAACCGTAGCCTACATCTACCAATCCACCAACCCTTTCGACCATCACCTTTCTCAACCTATATATGCCTTTAACCCGACAACAAAAGAGAGATCATAACATCATATATTTGGAGGCATATACTATGGCATCTGAGGAGGCAATCAATGCTAAATTCGAAGCCTTTGAGGCACGAATGAAGGATACGATTCGGACACTCTTTACTGAACTCATATTGGGCCGACCACTAAGGCCGAAGATATCACATCAAGGAGAGAGCTCTGCCCAATCGCATCAAGCCCGAATAGATTACTTCCAAAAGAGGGGGGGTTCTATGATCGATCCCAACTATCCACGTATGAGGGTAGACTTCCCTAGATGGGAAGAAGGAGACTCGATTGGTTGGATTTCGCGTGTGGAGCGATATTTTTGGTACCACAAAACTGCGGACGCATCTATGGTAAAAATTGCTGCTATACATCTTGAAGGGGATGTCATACAGTGGTTTGACTAGTTTGAACACACTTATGGAGTCCTTTCATGGCAACAATTCAAAGAAGGATTGCTGATATGCTTCAGACCAACCGATTACGAGAATATTGACCGACAATTAGCAAAGATCCGACAAACCTCCACCATTCAGGAGTACCAAACTAGGTTTGAAAGGTTATCTAATCAAACTCATGATTTGTCTTAAAAATAGCTATTGAGGACCTTCATTGAGGGCTTGAAGCCAAAGATCCGGGGAGAAGTTAAAGCGCGACAACCGTACACGCTTATGGCAGCCATCTCTTTCGCACGACATCAAGAGGAGCGATTGAATCATGAAGCTTGGAGGACTAGAGTTGCTCCTCAACTAGAAATACTGAAGCCCTCAACCCCCCCTACTGTCGATTGAGTCCCTGCACCAAAGAAGTTGACAAGAGAAGAGCTTTGGGAGCAATCTGCTAAGCGGTTATGTTGGCATTGCGACGAGCCGTGGAGTTACAAGCATTGCTGTAGAAAAGGGAGACTTCTTTTGATTGAACTAGTAGAAGAAGAGGTCATTGAGCATTCAAAAGAGAGCCTTAAACATAATGAAGAAGATGCGGAAGAAGAGCCACAACCGATCGACGTTATAGAACACACACTAGTTGGCTACTCAAACCCGCAAACGATGAAAGGGAGACTACTTATGATTGAACCAATAGAAGAAGAGGTCATTGAACATTCAGAAGAGAACCTTGAACATAAAGAAGATATAGAAGAAGAGCCACAACCGACTGACGTTACAATACACGCACTAGCCGACTACTCAAACCCGCAAACGATGAAAGTTGGAGGCCTTCTCAAACAACAACCGATCACTGTTCTCATCGACACGGGCAGTACTACTAAATTCCTAAATAGTAAGCTCGCTGTTCGGATAGCATTAACTATCGAGAATCGCTGCAGGTTTGATGTTAAGGTCACCGACGGACAAATTTTGAATTGTGATCGTAGGCGCCCGCAGGAGAAACTATTGCTACAGGACCAAGAGATAATTACAGATTTCTCCCTTCTCCCTCTTAACAATCATGAGGCCATACTCAGAATTAAATGGTTGACGACATTAGGTGATATTTCTTGGAATTTTATGAAATTAATTATGAAATTTTACAGTAAGGAGAAACATGTGACATTGCATGGGAAACGTGTGGGCGACATAACAACGATTTGCGACATAACAACAAATGGAGAAGGTTTTGCATAAAGCATGCAGTGGCTTTTTGGTACAACTTGAGTAGCAAACTAAGGGAGAGCCAACAGAATTTGAAGATCCAGATCTATTTCCTTTGCTTGCTGAATTTTCAAATATATTTGACGAATCGCGCAACCTACCTCTTACCCGTCGGCATGATCATTGTATAATAATTCTTCCAGGCAAATCTTCAGCAAGTGCTTATCCATATCAGTATCCACATCTTCAGAAGGATGAAATAGAAAGGATTGTAAATGAAATGCTCGAAACATGAGTTATTCGGCCAAGTTGCAACCTCTACTCTTTACCGGTGCTACTTGTATGCAAGAAGGATGGAACAAGGCGAATATGTGTTGATTACCAAGCTCTCAATGACATAACCATCAAGGACAAATACCTTATTCCAATAGTAGATGAAGTGCTAGATGAAAGGGAGCACAAATCTTCACAAAGCTGGACCTTTGATCCGGGTATCATCAAATACGAGCGTGCGAAGAAGACATACCGAAAACCACCTTTTGAACACACAACAACCACTACGAATTTTTGCTTTCTTCAACAGAAGGTGAAATATCTTGGGCATATCATATCAGAGAAAGGTGTGGCAGTGGACCCCTTCAAAATTGGAGCAATGCAAAACTGGCCGACCCCGAGAAACATAAAATTGCTACATGGCTTTCTGGGTTTAACAGGCTACTACCGCAAGTTCATGAAAAATTATGGAAAGATCAATGCACCACTTACTTCCTTACTGGAAAAAGATGTCTTCCAATTGTTGGACAGAGCCTCTGCTTCCTTCGACAAACTTAAGGCACCCATGACGACGACGCCGGTGCTAACACTACCAGATTTCAACCGACCCTTCATTATTGAGGCCAACGCATCTGGAGTCGGAATTGGAGCCATTCTCATGCAAGATGGTAGACCACTCGCATACACTAGCAAGACATTTTTTCCCTCCCATCAAAATAAGTCAATATATGATAAGGAGATGCTTGCCATTGTGCGCGCAGCAACGAGGTGGAGACCCTATTTGATTGATCGACGATTTCAAATTAAAATCGACCATAAAAGCCTCAAGTACTTTTTGGAGCGAAAGATATTATCCCCTGAGCAACAAAAATGGGTAACAAAACTTCTTGGATTTGATTATGAAATAACTTACAAAAAGGGAAAAGAGAATATTCTTGCAGATGCGCTTTCGCAACTACCCGAGCAAGCTGAAGTTTTAGCCGTTTCACTTCCGACCAGCGACTTCCTTGAAGATATTAAGATGGAATGGCAGGAAGATTCAGAGACTAGTAAGATTATAAAAAATTTGGAGGAAGCACCAAGCTCCGTGGCTCATTACAATTGGGACTCAAAAAAATTACACTATAAGGGACGCATTGTGCTTATGATAAATTCTACTTGCATCTTCATGAGTAGATTTTGGACAAAGTTATTCTATATGAAGGGTACTAAATTGAAAAGGAGTATGGCATATCACCCACAAATCGACGGCTAGACAGAAGTTGTAAATAGGTGCTTGGAGACAGCCCAAGGCCACCCGCCAAATATGACTATCCAAGGAGAACTCCAGACCCAGCCAAGTACCATTATTGATCGACGGATCGTGACTCGACGACGACGACCCACTACTAAAGTGCTAATACAGTGAGTGAACCTACCAATAGAAGATGCCACTTGGGAGAACTATGACGACTTGAAGATCAAATTCCCAAAATTCATGAATCGTCAGCCTCGAGGACAAGACTGATTTGAAGATCAAATCTGTTAGGACTCTAGCTAGGAGAGTCCTAATTAAGAGGGACATTCATGTAAAACCTACCTAAGTCGACCCCCATTAAAGAGGTGAAGAGGCCGGTTAGGGTTAGGAGATTGTTTCTTAGAGAAGAATTAGGAGTTGTAAAGGAATATGAGTCTTGAGTAGAAGTCCTATTAGGAGTTGGTTAGAAGTAGGAGTCTTGAATAGGAGTCCTTTTAGGAGTTAGGGTTTAGAAACCCTATAAATATACATGTATTCCTCCTCTTTTGATAAGCAATAGATAAATCTTTTCTGCAGCCTTTGAGCAACAACTTGGAGGGAGGAACCCCTATAGAGTTCCAAGGAGGCCGATCCCCTAAAGAGATCAACCCCAAGTTTAGAATCTGCAAGGGTTCTAACAGTGGAGCATGCAAGAGGCAAACTCTAAGTATCGAGACAAGGCTAAAAGGCAAAGGCTAAGGAACTTCGTAAGACCAGTGTCAATGAGCTTCTCATCAAGATAGCTGAAAGTGAAGGACTTCGGGTCATGCAAGAGTGCATGACTAAGGAACGAAGCAGGCAGTACACGGTGCTGTACCTTTGCTACTCAGTAGAGTAGGTGACCGGGTTGATGGAGAAGATGGTGCAATCCTAGAGGTGACCAAAACTATTAGAGACTTACTCCTAGTTGGGGTGAAAACTTCCTACATTCCAGAAGTTCGATGGCATTGAGAAGGTGAATCATAGTAGCTAACTTAATGCAAGGAGTGCAAACACTTCGAGTACTTCAGAAGTGTGAGGAAAGAGCAGGCGGGTCAGTAACCAGCTTGATGCATGGAGTATAACCCTTAAGGAGGCGGGCGAAGTCAAGTAACCATTACCTTCTCAACTCTTAAGAGAATAGGCGAAACTGAGTACCCAAATTCTCTTATCTATCCAGCAGAGGAGCTCTACACAAGTTCAAAAACCTTTCGAAGATATTAGAAGATAATAGTTGTCAAATCCTCACCAATTGTGATCAGTGCTACTGAAAGTAGATTATCTACTTTATTTCCCAACAGAATGCTAATCGAAAGCATAAGTGATGCAAATCTACTTGGAAGTGACAACTAAGTGAAAGAAGAGTCGATGAGCAAATTTTATGGAGGAAGGACCCAAAACTTCAGAAGTTTGCGAGGCGATGCTCGTTAAAGCTCCAATAAACATTCATCCAGTTCAAGTAGCATGAGGCATTTGAGAGACTGGTGCATAGTAAGGATGGTCTTTTTCTTCACTTGGAGGATCTGCAGTAACCAACAGGGATCAACACAACTCAGCCAACCCCACACTAGAGTTAGAGTCATTAGCGAGTTGAAGCAGCATAGCGGATAAAAGGTTCGACTACTCAAAAATAGCAATAGAGAGCAATTGGGAGCCAAGAGACGCATTGCAGTTGGAGCAGAAGATTGAAGACTCAACAAAGGTAAGGAGTTGCAGTATCAGCAAAGGCTTCGACGAGAACGTTGAAGGAATAAGTGGGGAAGAATGTCATAGACAAAGTTCTAAATAGGATGTTTGATGTAATACTTATGTATGTCTGTGTCTTTTTGTTTGTTCATGCTTTGCACAACATATAGAGGAACGGTCGAAGGCTTAACAGTCCCATTTTCGTTGTGTTTGGTAGCCTTCTTAGGCTTGTAAATAAAGGTTGTCATGTGGACACCTGTGAGAGATAGCGATATGTAGTGGATCATTTTGACCCTTTGTTGTGCAACCGTTCAGAGCTTTTAAAGTCGGTTTGTAATTTGTATTGTTTTTGAAGTGTTTCCTAAAAGGTTTACTTGTGGATCCCGAGTGAGGAGCTTTCTCTAACCCGTTTTCTCTTTTGTTTTGTAGGTCCTAAGTGATAAAAGATAAGATTTCCCCAACTATATGAGGATATCTCTCTATTCTGTTGAGGAAAATCCTCCATTATGTTGAGGAAAAATTTTCCTCCTAATTTGTATAAATATGAGAGGGATATGTTAATGTATTTAAGCTTTTTCACTTCTTCAATAAAGCTTCTTCAATAATTATTCTTATCTTCTATTATTTTTATCACTAAGGGACCATGGGAGGCTTCGGAGAGGTTGACCTTTACGGACGGACACGCATAGGCGCCACACAACTTAGGCAAAATTAGCTAAGTCCGTGATAGTAGTTCACGACGATCGAACCACTATAAATCCATTATACTTTTTTTCTTTATTGTTAACCTTTATTGCTTACTGATTTTATTGCTCACTCCACTTTACACTTACTCTAAGTTGAGCTCACTTTCATTATTGATTTTCGTTGAACGTAATTTTTCAAATCGACATGATTTTTCAAAAGCATTAATTCATCGCCCACCCCCCCACCCCCCTTTTAGTGCTGATACGGTCCTAACATAACCCATATTAGAAATGATAATATGAATCTAAAAATGATAATATGTATCCAAATATCTAAACTTAACTTGAGCATCTACTGATCTTTTCAGCACTTATATGATAAGTCACATTTTATTCTGAGTCAAAAATATTATTGCACATTGATTGGGGAGCCAACATGGCCTGATTCAATCCTAAAGGCGAATATTCATCTGAGGGGCCCATTCGAGGGCGATGGTGCTACTCGAGTAAGGAGCTAAGATGACAAGTGAACTCCTAATGTGTTGTTGACTCATAGTGATGGTCTTGCAATCGTCGCAAGGGGCGCCTCAACCAAGCTTGGGAGCATTTGGCCTCACCCTATAGTGCTCCTTATATGCACTAGGGTCTTGCACAAGCAACCAATGATGGGGGGTTTCCCACCCTAACCCTTATGATACTCGGGTTAATAATCTAAGGTCCCCAAA
Organism: Musa acuminata AAA Group; assembly: GCF_036884655.1. Classification (NCBI taxonomy): domain Eukaryota; kingdom Viridiplantae; phylum Streptophyta; class Magnoliopsida; order Zingiberales; family Musaceae; genus Musa; species Musa acuminata. Next base: position 11,480,965 of record NC_088355.1, on the reverse strand, counting down.
TATGGGTTCAAGTAGTTCGAAAAGAGTGAGTCCCCCTCCCTTATTTAGGATGTGTTTTTATATCTTAAAAGAGGGGAAGAAAGTTTATGATTTTTTTTGTCATAAAGAAAGAGAAGAAAATTTAGGATTACCTTATTTATCATAAAGGGAGAGAAAGAAGTTGTCATCATGAACGAAAATGAAATTTATATTTTTTTGCTTTGAAATTTTGTGTATGTAGATAGATGACTTGTGATAGGGGTAATAATGGCGACATGACGTGTCACAACGTCGGCCTCACCTGGGCGCCACTCTGTCCGAGGAGGAGGGCAATAATGCTGACTTGGCATGCGCTGGCGTCATCCGCCCTCAGACAACGACTTCATCGTTGTCTGACCCCGCGCGCTTGACCAAGACAAAGGAGGACGACGACCGAAGCTCGCCCATACCCTGCGGCAGTTCGGTTCTCCACGCAACGTCGATGGCAATGTCAGACGCCATCAGAGGTACGATCCTACCTCCCGCAGGCAGGCACATTAGGTAACACTAAACTACCCTATAAATACCCCCGAGTTCTAAACGAAAAAAGGGGGGGGGGGGACTTCTTGACCAGAAAAAAACTCCCTTCCGCATCATCTGACTTGATCGTCGGAGGGGTTGGGCCAAGCTTCCGACCCGACCTGTGTGTAGGAATGAGGGCGGGATCGCATCTTCCCGGTGCCGCGAAAAAGCTTCACTCCCGGTGCAACGACCCGACCGACCGGCCACCCCAGTTGACCCGAGGAACGCCGTGCAAGATCCCCGCGCATTCGGACCCAAACCAAGCCGTGTCGGCCCCGAGGCCATGGCATAAAGTTTTTTCCCGCAACATTTTGGCGCTAGAAGGAGGGCCCGAATATCGAACGATCAGCAGATCCACTCTGGCGAACCCACAGCCACGGGGTCGCGTTCGGTCAGCACCCCAGAAGATCACCCCCCGCATGGTGAACTCCGAGATGAACGCCCCGTCACAACATCGGAACGCTATTGGCGGCTGTTCAACGACCCGGGTTTGTCGCCACCCGACGTCCCCGTCGGCCCGCCGCCTGTTTCGCCTGAAGCCTTCCACGATCTCGCTCACCAAGTCCGAGCACTGGCGGGCGTGATGCAGACTATCATCCCGCTTGTCTCCCAGCCGACGCCCCCACGTGCAACCCAACCTTTGCAACAGCGTGAGCCCCCCACCCGGACGCACGAGTCGCTCCCCGAGCGCCCTACTTCACCTCGAAACCAAATAGCCCGCCTCGGGCACCGAGAGGCGGAAGGCACGTCGAGTCGTCCGGAGCCTGAGGTGCCATCCGCGGACTCAACGAACGCCCTGCGAGCCCAGTTGCGCCGCTTCAATCAACGCCTCGACGAAGTACAGCAGGAGGTTCGCAGGTCAAAGGGGGAGCTCGGGGCGGACGGATACCAAGGGTCACCATTCGCACCCGAAATACAAGATCAAGTGATTCCACCACACTTCCGGCTCCCATCCCTGGACACCTATGACGGCGCCACTGATCATGCGGATCACGTAGCCGCGTTTCGCGCCCAGATGGCGCTATATGGGACTTTTGACGCCTTGATGTGCAGGGCGTTCCCAACGACCTTGAGGGGGCCGGCCCGCGCATGGTACAGCGGCCTGAAGACCGGGACCATCTCTTCCTTCGATCAGCTCGCTCGAGACTTCGAGCTCAACTTCCTCGCCTACGCCCATCCGAAGTCGTCCGTGGCGTTGCTCCTCGGACTCAACCAAAGGGAGGACGAGCCCCTCTCCCACTTCGTGAACCGTTTTACGACGCAGATCCGAGGCCTCTCAGACGCTCACCCTTCTCTATTGATGCAGGCATTCATGATAGGCCTGCGGCCCTCCAGGTTCTTCTGGTCTCTGGTGGAGCGACCTCCCACGTCGGTACCCGAGATGCTCCAATGGGTGAGCCAGTTCATTGCCGCGGAGACGTGGATGGCCGGGAGACGCGAGGAGCACAAGAAGATCAAGCCGGAGCCGCCCCGACAGCAGCAACCCGCTGCATCTCGGCGTAGGTTGGACAGATCCGACCCGTCGGTATCAAGGCCCCCTCTCCCAGCCTTGAACTCGTCTCGAACGGAAATATTTCTCCACATAAGGGAAAAGGGACTGCTGAAAGAACCTTACCCGATGAGGAATCCGTGAGCATTGGCGGACCAATCGAAGTACTACCGCTTCCACCGGCAACATGGGCATGACACTGAATAGTGTCGGGAACTAAAAAGGCAGATCGAGGAGCTCATTGTTATAGCTGGCGGCCCCGCATCTGGCAGGGATTCTATGACCAGGACAAAGGCATACGCCAGAGCCGCTTCGGCCGAAGCTCCCAAGCACGGGCCCGAGCCTAACATCACCTTCCCGACCGAGGCATCCGAACAAACCGAGCACGACGATGCGCTCGTGATATCGGCCAGAATAGCCAATGCACAAGTAAGAAGGATCATGGTCGATACCGGGAGCTCAGCCGACATACTCTACTTCGACGCCTTCCAAAAGCTCGGCTTATCTAGAGATAGCATGAAGCCGATATTCTCGACACTCACCGGATTCACCGGTGACTTGATCTCGCCGCTAGGAGCGATCACTTTACCCCTGACCTTGGGAGCCCCGCCGAGGTTGAAGACGGTGATGACCACCTTCCTGGTAATCGACCTCCCCACTGCATACAACGCGATTCTCGGCCGGCCGACCCTCAACAAAATCAAAGCTGTCGTCTCAACCTACTACCAAACTGTGAAGTTCCCGACCCACTGTAACGGACAAACTTCTAAACAAGATGTTGGATGTAATGCTTATGTCTGTCCGTTGTCTTTTGGCATGTTCATGCTTTGTACAGCAGGTAGGGGGGCGACCGAAGGCTAAATAGTCCCATGTTAGTTGGGTTGGTGGCCTCTTTAGGCTTGTAAATAAAGGTTGTGTCATGTAGACACGTGCAAGAGCTTTTCGGTCTATAATGGACCATTTTACCCTTTGTTGTGCAACTATTCAGAGCTTGTAAAGTCTGTTTGTAATTTGCATTGTCTATGAAGTGTTTTTCGGACATGTTTGCTTGTGGATCCCGATTGAGGCGTTCTTTTTAACCCGTTCTCTCTTTTGTTGGTCCTAAGGGACAATGGGAGGCTTCGGGGAGGCTGACCTTTGCGGACGGACGCGCGAGGGTGCCGCACGCCTTAGGCAAAACCAGCTAAGGTCGTGACATTATGGTATCAGAGCGGGACAAGCACTCATAGAAACACTTGACATGCAAACGTGGGGGACCTAGCGGGGCTGCGTTGAGGGCAGTCAGCACACGCGCGACCGTTTGAGGGAAAACGGGCATGGAGATGTAGGGAAAAGAGTCGCTCAGAGGAGCGGGCATCTAACATTGGCATTCAGTGGAATGGCCAACCCTTCGCGCAAGAGGCACCACGAGAACAGGCAAGCTTGGAAGAATTTGGAGCGCACAAAGGTTGGGATGGCTGAGTTTGAGCTACGGCTCAACGTTGACAACTATACTTGATGGTGCTCTAGGCAAGCGAGGCGCTTGGCAAGAATGAGACCATCCAAGGTGGAATGAGTTGCTCAACGACCAAAAGAGTAATGCAAAGCTCACAGAGGTGAGGGGAATTGCTAACTCGAAGAATTTGGTACTCATGCATGGGCTTGTATGCGGACGATGGAATGTTCGTGGCCATCCCAAGGCGACCGAGACTCGGCGCCATGGAGCATTGAAACTTTCTCTTCGGCATGTGAAGGATACGTCCGTAGGAGGCTGAAGTGTGCAATGAGTTCAGCATGTTGCTAGGCCTTGAGGGGTGCAGCGGTGGCTGTATTGACGTGGAGGCGCAATCTAGCAAGTGCGTCTACAGGAGGCAGAACAATGCACAGTTTGTTCAGCAGATCGGAGTAGTCCAAGGGGATGGTGGTCTCCGTAACGAAGAGAGATGTTGCTCCAACGGGATAGTTATCCAGGAGGGATAAGTCTCAGCACTCCAGAGGGAGAATCATGTGAGACGGACTTCACATGTTGAGGAGGAGTACCTCACAAACAACAACCCCACGAAGCTCAATGGACCGAGCAAGCAGCGAGGAGTTGCCGCATGATCTCGCTCGAGAGAATGCATTGGTGGATGCATTGCGAGATCAAGTGGGGGAGCGACCTGAAGCAACTTAAATGAAGGCACACTTAGAGTCGATATGGAGATCAGACTCAAGGGAGGGCTGACCCGTGGAATGGTGGGCGCGAGGGCCACCATCGACTCAATGCAAGAACGAGGAGCGGAGCAACTTGGGTGTAACTTGGCGAAGTACCCAAGCCGCATGAAGGGAGCCAGCAGTGAAGTTGGAACATGGAGCAGAAGCACAGTGCTTTCCTTAGACAGAGGTCAAAGACATGAACTCTTGCAGAGGCAAGGGTAGGATCATGTTGTTCCATGGGTCCTTCTTTCTGACGGAGCGGACTCATCTTGCATGGTGCCAAAGACGAAGGGAGCTTTGCGGCACATGCACCTTAACTCGGAGAAGCATTTGATGGAGGAACTAAGGCGACTCAATTTGCGGAGGCGAAGTTGGGTTCAGAAGGGCCTTAGCACGGGGAAAGAGGACGCAGAGGCGGGTACTCTTGAAGAATATGCCACAGTGTTGCCATTTGAGTTGCTATGAAGGATGCAGTGCGCAGCAGAGATTGTGCTGGTAGGGGCAGAGGCCCAGGATCCAGACAATGGTGCACAAATTACAGTGAAGTCGGTGGACTTCGGGAGCTACTAGGCGACGGACTGTCCTAGAGCGGTGCTTCATCTAGGTGTGACCCAAGAGTGGGTGGATGAAGGTCGATTGCCAAAGGAACGAACAAAATCAAAGGTGGAGGAGACCCTGCGATGTATTGGCAGAGGCCACACATGGAGGGTTCACAATTCGAGTTTATTCCACAAAGATCAGAATGCAATGGAGATGTCACCAGGAGGCGACATGGTGCAGCGGATCGTGGTGGAACAGTTCGTGGCAATGCGATACACACAATTGGTCCCGTGAGGGATGAGATCATATGGAGGTATGATCGGGAGCTACTGGGAGCTCCGCTTTGGTGAACAACACGACGGCAAGAAGGGCTATGGATTCAAGGAGTGAAGGCCATGGTACCGCAGAGGCGGGTCTTCCAGGCGTGCACCGAATTTTTCATCGGATGAAAACCTTGGTCATCAGCATATGGGGGCTGGGTTCCACCAAGGGAAAAGTTCGAATGCAAGTACCAGTGAGTTCCATGGAAGGGACTTGATCATGCAGAGGTATGATCGAAGCAGCTGGAGAGTTGGACTTCTCCAGAGCTCATATTCGCTTAAGGGAGCCCGACAAGTCAGAGGACAAGGTCGAGTAAGCGAACGTTGCTACCAAGGAAGCTAAGGAGAACAGAATCGGTGCAAACTCTACAACGTGATGGCAGAGGCCATGCATGGGAGTTGCAGTCTGTCTTTCCATCGACCAAACGGACTGCTTGGAGAACACAGTGGTGTTGAAGCAGGGGGTCGAAAGGGGCGAGGAAGCGACGCGAGTCCAGAGAGACTTAGCTACCCAATATCAAGCATCAGTTAGAATGGAGGTGGACTCAGAGGAGTGCCACGGAGACATCTCTACTGATTGTGAAGAAAAGGGATACAGAGGCGAGGCGATGGATAGTAGGGCCATGGGCATGGCAGCGCCATGGTATCGCAGAGGCGGGACTTCCGTGCAAGTCATTGATCCCTTGCTCTCATGGAGGGAGAGCGCTTGGTCGTGAAAGGGGCCGAGGAGGTGGAGCATGCAGAGGCAATCTCCAAGTACCGAGACAAGGCTGAAGGGCAGAGGCCAAGAAACTTCGTAAGACCGGTGTCAACAAGTTTCTCATCAAGATAGCCGTAAGTGAAGGACTTCGGGTCATGCAAGAGTGCACGACCAAGGAACGAAGTAGGCAGTACGCGGTGCTGTACCTTTGCTACTCAGTGGAGTAGGCGGCAGGGTTGATGGAGAAGACGGTACAATCCCAGAGGCGACCTCATCTATCAGAGAATTACTCCAAGTTGGGGTGAAAACTTCCTGCATTCCAGAAGTTCAATGGCTTTGAGAAGGTGAATCACAATAGCTAACTCAACGCAAGGAGTGCAAACACTTCAAGTGCTTCAGAAGTGTGAGCAAAGAGCAGGCGAAGACCAGTAACCAGCTCGATGCATGAAGTACAACCTCGAGGAGGCGGGCGAAGTCAAAGTAACCTTTGCCTTCTCAACTCTTAAGAGAATGGGCGAAACCGAGTACCCCAGTTCTCTTATCTATCCAGCAGAGGAGCTCTGCACAAGTTCAAAGACCCTTCGAAGATAATGGAAGACAATAGTTGTCAAATCCTCACCAACGGTGATCAGTGCTACTTAGAGTAGATCGTCCGCTTCATTTCCCAACGAAATGCCAATCGAAAGCGGAAGTGATGCGAACCTACTTGGATGTGACATCTAACTGAAAGAAGAGTCAATGAGCAGATTTTGTGGAGGAAGGACCCAAAACTTCAGAAGTTTGCGAGGCGATGCTCGTTAAAGCTCCAACAAGCATCCACCTAGTTCAAGCAGCATGTGGAAATTTTTCGAGACTGGCGCAGAAAAGATGGTCTTTTCCTTCATTCGGTGGATCCGCAAGAATCGACAAGGATCAACACAACTCAGCCAACCCCACACCAGAGTCAGAGTCATTGGCGAGTTGAAGTAGCATGGCGGATCAAAGGTTCGACTACTCAGAAACAGCAGCGGAGAGCAGCTGGGAGCCAGGAGGCGCATTGCAGCTGGAGCAGAAGATTGAAGACTCAGCAAAGGCGAAGAGTTGCAGTGTTCACAAAGGCTTCGACGAGGACGTCGAAGGGATAAGTGGGGGAGAATGTAACGGACAAACTTCTAAACAAGATGTTGGATGTAATGCTTATGTCTGTCCGTTGTCTTTTGGCATGTTCATGCCTTGTACAACAGGTAGGGGGGCGGCCGAAGGCTAAATAGTCCCATGTTAGTTGGGTTGGTAGCCTCTTTAGGCTTGTAAATAAAGGTTGCGTCATGTAGACACGTGCGAGAGCTTTTCGGTCTATAATGGACCATTTTACCCTTTGTTGTGCAACTATTCAGAGCTTGTAAAGTCTGTTTGTAATTTGCATTGTCTATGAAGTGTTTTTCGGACATGTTTGCTTGTGGATCCCGATTGAGGCGTTCTTTTTAACCCGTTCTCTCTTTTGTTGGTCCTAAGGGACAATGGGAGGCTTCGGGGAGGCTGACCTTTGCGGACGGACGCGCGAGGGTGCCGCACGCCTTAGGCAAAACCAGCTAAGGTCGTGACACCACGTCGGGACCGGAGAGGTCGCAGGAAGTCCCCGAGAATCCAGGCGCTGCTACCTGACCGCCGTTTCATTACACAAAAGGGCCAGGGTCGAACCACCATTGGTGGACCCCCGGGAGACGAAGAAGCCAGCCCCCCATCCTGAGCCGAGGGGGTCCACCATCGACGTGCTGCTGCTAGAGGATCGGCCGGAGCAGACGGTTAAGATCGGGTCGGAGCTACCCGAGCAAGAACGAAGACAGCTCGTCGACCTCCTATAGCAGAATGTTGACGTCTTCGCCTGGTCGCCATCCGACATGACGGGCGTTGACCTGGAGGTCGCACAGCATCACCTCAGTATTTCACCCGACGCCCACCCTGTAAAGCAAAAGCCCAAGCGGCACGCCCCTGATCGGTAGTTGGCCATACGAGAAGAAGTGGGTCGGCTCCTAGAGGCGGACTTTATAGAAGAAGCCAGATACCCACAATGGCTATCCAATGTAGTCCTCGTCAAGAAAGCTAATGGAAGCTGGAGGATGTGCGTTGATTACACCAGTCTCAACAATGCATGCCCGAAGGATTGCTACCCCCTTCCAAAAGTCGACCAGTTGGTCGACGCTACGGCCGGACACGCCCGCCTCTCTTTTATGGACGCCTTCTCGGGGTACAACCAGATCAGAATGGCACCCGAAGACCAAGAGCATACAGCCTTCCTCACCGATCAAGGGGTCTACTTCTACAAGGTCATGCCCTTTAGATTGAAGAATGCCGGGGCTACATACCAGAGAACAGTAAATAAGATGTTCGCTCACCAGATCGGGCGGAACATGGAAGTTTACGTCGACGACATGATCATCAAATGCCAAGAGGCGGGGGCCCACTTGGCCGAGGCGTTCACCAGGCTGCGCATGTTAGGATCAAGAGCACTAAGAGGGGGGGGGGTGAAATAGTGCAGCGGAAATTTTTCAGCGATTAAAACCGAAAGCTGCGTTCGTTTGATAAAAAACGATTTCGATGTAAAAGCCGATTCTAAGATTACTTAAGATTAAGAGAGATGACGTTAAAGTAAATCTACAAAGGCAGTTTGCAGTTTATGATGAAAATCAGAATGCAAGCGCAAACTGAAATGCGACGTTCGTACGATAAAACCAGTTTATGTCTAAATGATAATTTTGAAGATACTGAACTTTGAGATATGTTTAATACATGCGCAGAAGGCAGTTTGCAGTTATGATTGAAATCAAAACGTAAACGTAAACTGAAATGTAATGATCGTACGAAAAAGCTGATTTACGTCTAAACGCAGATTCGGAAAGTTTTGAACTTAGAAATTCGTTCGTAAAAGCACAGAAGGCAGTAGCTATTTAGGAGGTTTGCAGTAAAGATAAAATGATCAAAGTAAATGCAAACCGAGATTTAGAGTGGTTCGGTCAATCTTGACCTACTCCACTTTTGGCTTCTTCTACCAACGAGGTCACCGACGTTAACTAGAGGCCTTCCTTCAATAGGCGAAGGCCAACCACCATTTTACAGTTTCATTCCTTTTGACGGGCTTAGGAGACAACCCTTATAGAAATTTTCTCTCATCTCTTTACAACTCAAAACTTTGAAGAACAGAGGGAGGAGAACTGTTGGCCTTTACAACAATTTTGAGCTCTAAGAATCACAGAAAGATATCAAGGTTTCGAGTGTAAGTTGCTACCTTTCAGTGCTGAATGAGTGAGGTATTTATAGGCCCCAACCTACTTCAAATTTGGAGCTCAAAACTGTCAATTCCCGAAATTTCGGGATCAGGCGGTTGCACCGCCTGGCAGAGCTCAAAGACTGAGCCTCTGGGCGGTGCCACCTCTGTCAGGGGCGGTTGCACCTCTCTGCCAGAGCTCGAAGACCGAGCTCAGGCGGTTGCACCTCCTGACTGGGGCGGTTGCACCGCTTGCCAGAGCTCGAAGACCGAGCTCAAGCGGTGCCACCTCTTGTCAGGGGAGGTTGCACCGCCCAATCTCGCTCGGAGACTGAGCCCAGGCGGTTGCACCGCCCAGTCTCCCTGGGAGACTTAGCCCAGGCGGTGCTACCTCCTGGCTTGGGCGGTTGCACCTCCCACAGCAATCAGGGTCCGAATGGGTAGATCCATTCGGCCCAATTTGAGTTTTTCAAGGGCCCAATTGCCTCAAGATTAAGCTAATGGGATCACCTCCCATTACCAACTTAATCATTGTGCTAACTACGATAAATCCTAAGACAATTTCTGCAGCTTGCTCCGGTGCGTCAATCGCTTCTTCTGGCGAGTTTCCGGCAAACTTCCGTCGATCATCCGATGAACCCTCGGTGATTCTCCTGCGGACTTCCGGCAAACTCCTGGACTTGCGACGATACACTTGGCGAGTTCCGACGAGCTTCTTTGGCAAGCTTATGGACTTCTCGGATTTGTTCCCGCAGAACCTCCGACGACTGTCCGAACTTCCGTCGAGCTCTCGAACTCCTAACGTGATCATTGTCATGACTTCGGCGCAACTCCTGCTGCATGTCTTACTTTCATCGTAGTTAATCCTGCACACTTATCTCAGTCATATAGGTTAGACAACAAATGATAATTGACTTCATCATCAAAATCCGAGATTCAACAATCTCCCCCTTTTTTATGATGATAATCAATTGATAATGGAGTTAACCTTAACTCCCCCTGTCTACATGCCATACTTGAGATAAGTCATTCTTGAATTCAAGACCTAAGAATTCAAGTGACATCTCTGAAGATGATGTCAAGGCTTGACATTCATTCTTACATAACAATTTTGAATAATGGTAATTGAAGCAATTCATCATATTGTAAGATATCAACATGTAAAGCTGTGAAGTAAGATTTTGATATCATTACATGATGTATACATTTCAAATATTTTAGCAAGTGTTGCATTTCTATATATGGCATCTGTTCATATATCTCTTGATGATGCAAGCATGGCATAATCATAGCATCAGTGTTTATAGCATCAAATCAATTCATATATTTCTCCCCCTTTGTAATCAACAAAAAGCATGGTAGATGTGATACCAGGAGAACAATATAAGCAAGTTATCAAGCATATAAAGGAAGGCATGATACGTATAATGCTTTGAATACTTCTTCTCCTTTTATGTTATAATTCTTTGTGCATGAAGGAGGAAAGTCATTTTATCAAATCCATTTCGAAAAAAATATTTTTCATAAGAGTGTATTTGATTTTTGTCATTCCAACTGTTAAGCGAGTCCGAAAATGAGATGAATTATTTCATGCATTCGGACAAGATTATGCTACAGTTTTTCAAAAATCAAAACATTTCAACACATGGCAATCAAGTGATTTGATCATTCGGACACATGGCAATCAAGTGATTTGATCATCCGAAAAATAATTTTGACTAGTTTATCTATTCGGACACATCAACATTCCTAATTCTCTTCTTATGAAATCAAATTGTTCTTCACTTAGAGGTTTTGTAAAAATGTTAGCTAGTTGATGTTTAGTATCAATGACAATGACTTATTAACTGCATTGGTATATCATTTTTTTCAGACTATATTTATCATGGAAATCAAAGCACAAGGTTCTCAAAGCTTTTAGTTTCAATATAAGATCCGAGATAACCATTTAGTTTATATTCACCACAAGGCATATATTTACCACGATAGATGTTTACAACTCTACATATGCTCAAAACATATCAGGTAACTATATCAAGTCAAAGCACATCATGGTGAGTAACATAAGAAGTTTACAATAACAACAGATGATTGTGTTCATACAAGTTTATTCATGAGGTGGAAAATTAAAGTGCCTAAACAAGGAGTCAAATTGACGATGAATTTTCTGCAGCTCAGATAGGATTTAATCTTGTCGTTGTTCAAGCCGTTCTTGTCTTTGCTCGAATCGGTCCATCCGAATCCCAATATCTTCGACATATGATGTATGAGTTGGCTCAAATGGATGTGTTTCCTCAAAGGGATAGATCGAAGGAGATTGGGTACCCCTAAATACTGGTGTTTCCGGTTCTGGTTCAGGTTGAGGGGGATCAGTTCTTCTTGGCATTCTAACCTAGTTATCGTTTCTATAAAAACATCTTAATCGGTGAAGTAGATTTTTATTAATTATGCTAAATCTATCTACTTTTATTACTTCTTCTTCTGGTGGTATTAGAATATCGTAGGCTTTCATTATTCTAGTTATTATACCACCATATGGGAGCATCATGTCTTTCTTAGATAGTTCTAACATGTTTTGTTGGATAAGATAACCAAGACAGATGTCATGTCCTTTCATGATCAAATACATAGTTCCTAATTCTAATTGGCTTACTTCATCATGATGGTATTGTTTAGGGAGAATGATGCTAGTTAGGATATGATGAAGTACCTTAGTGTTTAGAGGCAGTAGATGTTCACAACTTTTAGGAACAAATGCTAAGTTGGGATTGGCAAAAATTGTTCCTAAGGCTTCAACATATGTTGTTCCAACAGTTTCATCATCCCATGATCCTCTAAAGTAAAGTCCTTTACTTTTTATGGGAATGTCTATCATGTCGCAAATGAATCTATCCGTAATTGAGATGTGTTGTCCTAAAAGATAGGTGGACATTCTTTCTTCTTCATCTACTTGTATGTTGTTGTAAAACAATCTAACAAGTCTTGGATAGATAGGTTCGTTAATTTGCAAAATTGGAAGTAGATCTAAGTTTGCAAACCATTGGATTGTCTCTAAGTCTCTTAGTTCACTTAAATCTACGAATTTTCCCTTATTGACACTCCTAAGTTCGAAAGAGGAAAAATTTTTAGCATGGTATTTTGAATCGAAAAGGGTGAGATCAAAATCTTCTACTAATCTCCTCTTTCCTTTGTCCCTTGAGGATCTTCTAGATCCCATAACTATTGCTGTTTAGAAGAATAGTGATGAGCAAGAGTAAATGAATCAAAAAGGAGTTTAAGGGCTTCTTGGAGAGTACCTTAGTGAGATCTTCAAGAGAGGGTTGGATTGTTGATGTTTTGCTTTAAAATGAGGGGTATTTGGGATGCTAAGATAGGAGAAATGGGGATGGAGGAGGCTTGGAAGAGTAGAGGAGGGAAGGGAGTGAGTTGGGGTCGATTTCACCGCCGGCCCTAGCTTGGGTTAAAAAGGGGCAGAGTTGCGGGCGGTTGCACCTCTGGCTGGAGCGGTGCAACCGCTTGCAACACGTGACAGCTGGAGGTGCTACCTCCAGCTGGGGCGATGCCACCACCTGCGGGCGATGAGCACTTGTTCTGATCAGTGTGATCTGATCTGAGAGTTTTTTGTCTTTGAGGAGAATTTTCATTCAGAGCAATCAACTTTACTTACGTAATTACGTAAGAGTTTTCAGTTGAAGGCAAGGACTCTTGCACGATCAAGATAGATCTTTTAATGTACATACTCTCAATGTCGTACACATGTTTGTGATAGTTTGTTCAAGTTGGTAAGCCTTGCAAGTTCATGACAGACTTAGTCACAGAGTTGGATTCGAAGGTTATAAACAGATGAAATGGATGGGTTCGAAAATCCAGGGGATATGTGAATTTGGGAATCATACGTTTCTAATTCTGAAAAGTCAAATAAGGTTGTATCTAAATCGCATTTGTGATTTATAATCTCCATCTGTAATTTAGGCTAGAGAGCATTGCGAGCTCCTTTTTGGATCTTGGGTCGAGAATCAAGGAGCAGAATATTATTTCTTGCTCCAGCCTAAAATTTTTATGTTTTTAATGTTTTTTCAGGAAGGGATGATTTTTAGGTACCCATTTGCTTTTAGGTGGCTCACAAATAGATCTATATTGTCTATCATGTTGCATGGAATTTATCATGGTTCCTTTAGGAACCCAAATCAATTTGTTTGGACTAATTTTCTTGAATGGACAATAATGCGTCTTGTGTCCAAATTTGCAACAAAAGTTGCATTTGTTTTGGTGTCGAACATGTAGGATGGTGCCTTTTATGAAGGTGGTTGGATTTTGGTGAGAACTTCTCACAAATCCAGTTCCACTCTTTTTGGGAATGTGACCCTTGTTTGCAAGGATCATGTTCAATGACTTGCTACCAACCTCGAATTTCTTCAAGGTGTCTATAAGTAGCAAGTTTTCTTTTTGGAGAGTTTCTAGATCATGGCATTTGATGCATGGATCTAAACTGTCATGATATTCAGTTTTTAACTTATCAAAATCACAAGTAAGACTATCATGCTCCTTTTTTAGCAATTTATATTTTCTATTGATAATCTTGCATTCATCAAATAAGTCATGGAAGGCATTTAATAATTCATCGAAAGATAAATCTGCATCTAATAAATTCGTTACCTCCTCTCCGATGGCCATTAAGGCATAATGAGCAACTTGCTCGGTGTTGGACTCTTCTTCGGACGGGCTCGAATCATCCCATGTTGCTTTGAGCGCCTTCTTCTTTGATGTTCTCTTTTTGACTTGGGGACAATCACTATTGTAGTGTCCCGGCTTTTTGCACTCATAGCAAATAACTTGGTCCTTCTTGGGTTCAAGTTTATTTTTTGTGTCATTCTTAAACTTGTTTCTTTTAATGAACTTTTTTAAATTTTTTTGTTAGAAGTGCCAAGTCATCGTCACAGTCCTCATCACTTGAGTTTTCTCTCAAGTGGTCTTCTGAAGTTTTAAGTGTCATATCCTTCCTGTTCTTTGGAAGGATGTCTTCTTACTCTTCATGAGCTTTACAAGTCATCTCGTAGGTCATTAATGACCCGATTAGTTCTTCAAGAGGGAAGTTGTTTAGATCTTTCGCCTCTTGAATAGCAGTGACTTTATGATCCCAACTTTTAGGAAGGGATCTTAGAATCTTATTTACGAGCTCAAAATCCGAAAAACTTTTTTCGAGTCCTTTTAGACCGTTGACGACATCCGTGAAACGGGTAAACATGTCGCCAATAGTCTCACTCGGTTTCATCCGGAAAAGTTCAAAGGAGTGTAACAAAAGATTGATTTTTGACTCTTTCACTCTACTTGTGCCTTCATGAGTCACTTTGAGTGTGTGCCAAATATCAAATGCGGTTTCACAAATCGAAACACGATTAAACTCGTTTTTATCAAGTGCACAAAATAAGACATTCATAGCCTTTGCATTAAGAGCGAAAGCCTTCTTCTCCAAATCATTCCAATTGATCATTGGAAGAGAAGACTTCGAAAAACCATTTTCGACAAGATTCCAAAGTTCAAAATCCATAGAAATAAGAAAGATCCTCATTCGGGTCTTCCAATAGGTGTAGTCCGTCCCATTGAACATGGGTGGACGTGTAATAGAATAGCCCTCTTGGTTTCCGATGTAAGTCATCTCTCTTGGGTTTTAATCCGTTTGAGAGTTAACCCCGCTCTAATATCAATTGTTAGGATCAAGAGCATTAAGAGGGGGGGGGGTGAATTAGTGCAGCGAAAATTTTTCAGCGATTAAAACCGAAAGCTGCGTTCGTTTGATAAAAAACGATTTCGATGTAAAAGCCGATTCTAAGATTACTTAAGATTAAGCGAGATGACGTTAAAGTAAATCTACAAAGGCAGTTTGCAGTTTATGATGAAAATCAGAATGCAAGCGCAAACTGAAATGTTACGTTCGTACGATAAAACCAGTTTACGTCTAAATGACAATTTTGAAGATATTGAACTTTGAGATATGTTTTATACATGTGCAGAAGGTAGTTTGCAGTTATGATTGAAATCAAAACGTAAACGTAAACTGAAATGTAATGATCATACGAAAAAGCCGATTTACATCTAAACGCAGATTCGGAAAGTTCTGAACTTAGAAATTCGTTCGTAAAAGCGCAAAAGGCAGTAGCTATTTAGGAGGTTTGCAGTAAAGATCAAATGCTCAAAGTAAATGTAAACCGAGATTTAGAGTGGTTCGGTCAATCTTGACCTACTCCACTTTTGGCTTCCTCCACCGACAAGATCACCGACGTCAACTAGAGGCCTTCCTTCAATAGGCGAAGGCCAACAACCTTTTTACAGTTTCACTCCTTTTGACCGGCTTAGGAGACAACCCTTACAGAAATTTTCTCTCATCTCTTTACAACTCAAAACTTTGAAGAACAGAGGGAGGAGAACTTTTGGCCTTTACAACAATTTTGAGCTCTAAGAATCACAGAAAGATATCAAGATTTCGAGTGTAAGTTGCTACCTTTCAGTGCTGAATGGGTGGGGTATTTATAGGCCCCAACCCAGTTCAAATTTGGAGCTCAAAATTGTCAATTCCCGAAATTCCGAGATCAGGCGGTTGCACCTCCTGACTGGGGCGGTTGCATCGCCTGGCAGAGCTCGAAGACTGAGCCTCTGGGCGGTGCCACCTCTGTCAGGGGTGGTTGCACCTCCTGACTGGGGCGGTTGCACCGCCTGCCAGAGCTCGAAGACCGAGCTCAGGCGGTGCCACCTCCTATCAGGGGAGGTTGCACCGCCCAGTCTCGCTCGGAGACTAAGCCCAGGCGGTTGCACCTCCTGGCTGGGGCGGTTGCACCGCCCAGTCTCCCTGGGAGACTTAGCCCAGGAGGTGCTACCTCCTGGCTTGGGCGGTTGCACTTCCCACAGCAATTAGGGTCCGAATGGGTAGATCCATTCGACCCAATTTGAGTTTTTCAGGGGCCCAATTGCCCCAAGATTAAGCTAATGGGATCACCTCCCATTACCAACTTAATCATTGTGCTAACTACGATAAATCCTAAGACAATTTCTGCAGCTTGCTCCGGTGCGTCAATCGCTTCTTCCGGCAAGTTTCCGGCGAACTTCCGTCGATCATCCGATGAACCCTCGGTGATTCTCCTGCGGACTTCCGGCAAACTCTTGGACTTGCGACGATACACTTGGCGAGTTCCGACGAGCTTCTTTGGCAAGCTTATGGACTTCTCGGATTTGTTCCCGCAGAACCTCCGACGACTATCCGAACTTCCGTCGAACTCTCGAACTCCCAACGTGATCATTGTCATGACTTCGGCGCAACTCATGCTACATGTCTTACTTTCATCGTAGTTAATCCTGCACACTTATCTCAATCATATAGGTTAGTCAACAAATGACAATTGACTTCATCATCAAAATCCGAGATTCAACAGCGCAGATATGGCATGAGGCTCAACCCCGCGAAGTGCGCCTTCGGCGTTACCTCGGGAAAATTCCTCGGGTTCATCATACACGAAAGAGGAATTGACGCCAACCCAGAGAAAGTCCAGGCGATCATCAACATGCAGTCACCTCGGATGATCAAAGACCTACAATGCCTTAATGGGAGGCTCGTCGCCATATCCCATTTCCTTGCCTGATCAGGTGATCGCTGCCTCCCCTTCTTTAGAGCGTTGAAGAACCCGAAGAACTTTCAGTGGATGGCAGAATGCGAGGAAGCCCTCGAGTGAATGAAGCAACACCTAGGCAACCTCCCCCGACTTGCCTCAGTTTCTCCTAGGGAGAAGCTAGGCCTCTACCTGGCTGCCTCCCAGCATGCGGTCAGTTCCGTCCTGGTCAGGGAAGATTCCGGCGAACAGCTCCCGGTCTACTACGCCAACCACGTCCTAACCGGGCCGGAGGAACGATACCCCCCGATCGAGAAGCTGGCGCTTGTGCTCATGCTGTCAACCCGAAAGCTATGCCCCTACTTCCAGGCTCACCCGGTGGAGGTCATTACTGACCAGCCGCTTCGGCAGATCTTATCTAAATTTAATGTTGCAGGACGCCTCCTCAAATGGGCGGTGGAGCTCGGCGAGCATGACATACAATACGTGCCCAAGACCGCTATCAAAGCCCAGTCTGTGGCCGACTTCATCGCAGAATTAACCCAGGTCGAGGACGGGGATCTCGAGCAACCTCCCGAGGCCTGGGTCCTGCACGTCGACGGATCGGCCAACTCAAAAGGTGCCGGCGCGGGGCTGGTGCTGCAATCTCCCGACAGACGGTCGTTCGAACGTTCCCTCCGCTTCGGGTTCCAAACCACTAACAACACGGAGGAATACGAGGCGCTCCTTGCAGGACTACGGCTGGCCCTTGAGATGCAGGTGGTCGCCATCCGCGTCCTAACCGACTCGCAGTTGGTAGCCGAGCAACTCAGCGGTGGATACGAAGCTCGGGACCCGACCATGGCCAAGTACCTGGCACAGGTAAAGAACCTAACCGCCAAGTTCCCTCATTTTACATTATCCAACGTCCCGAGGGGAGAAAACGAGCGAGCCGACACGCTAGCTAAGCTGGCATCGAAGCCAGCCCCCGAAGTCAGGCCCGAGGTAGAGGAGCTCCCTGCCCGTGCCATCGAAGTCGCAGTGGCAACCTCGGGCAGCGTGCCTTCCACCTGGGTACAAGACTTGCTGCACTTCAAAATGGACGGGACTCTTCCGCCCGATGAAGCGATGGCTCGGCGCTTGCGTCGCACGCACGCGTGGTATACCGAGGTGAGTGGACGACTCTACAAGCGGTCCTTCACATACCCCCTCCTACGGTGCTTGGAGCCCAACGAAGCTCGGACAGTTCTGGCTGAGGTCTATGAGGGAGTCTGTGGGGAACACATCGGCGGGCAAACCCTGGCACACAAAATACTTCGCCAAGGTTACTACTGGCCGACCATGTGCCGGGACGCGAAGGCCCACGTGCAACGGTGTAGTTCGTGCCAAGAACATGGCCGCACACCCCGGCAGCCCGCGGTCCCGCTCACCCCCATCGACTGCGCATGGCCATTCGCGCAATGGGGTCTGGACCTGCTCGGCCCTTTTCCCCCAGCCTCGGGACAGCGAAAGTACATCGCATGGCCATTACTTCACAAAGTGGGTCGAGGCCGAACCACTAGCGACGATCACGGAACGGCAAATAGAAAAGTTCATATAGAAGAACCTGGTGACTCGGTTTGGCTTGCCCAAAACCATCATCACGGACAACGGGCCCCAGTTCACTAGTAGAAGGTTTTGAGAGTTCTACGCGAACCACGGAATCCAGCTAAGGTTTAGCTCGGTGGCTTACCCTCAGACGAACGGGCTAGCAGAGGTGACCAATCGGTCCATCCTAGACGGGCTCAAAAGGAGAGTGTCCGCAGCCCGATCGGTTTGGACGGACGAACTCCCGAGTGTCTTATGGTCGCTACGCACCACTCCCAAGACCGCGACTGAAGAGTCCCCTACAGCCTCGCATTCAGAACCGAAGCTGTCCTTCTGCCCGAGGTAGCCATTGCCACCCTTCGGACAGGAGGCTATGACGAGGAAGTCTCGAACGAAGGACTTCGAGCCGCCCTCGACCTGCTGGAGGAGCAGTGAGCCGACGCACACTTAAAAGCCCTCTCTTATAAAAGGGTCGTCGCAAGGGTCTACAACAGGAAGGTACGACCCCGACCAATCAAGTTAAGCGACCTAGTCTTGCGCAAGACAGAGGTAAGTGACCCAACCCGAGCGAGGGGGAAGCTGGCCCCCAAATGGGAGGGACCTTATCGGGTCATCTAGGTAATCCGACCGGGTACTTATAGGCTCGCGACAATGGACGGTTCTTCTTTGCCGAGAACATGGAACATCCAGAACCTTAAGAAGTTTTTCGCCTAAGGGAAGAAGTTGTTCGGCTAAAAAAGAGGAAGTTTCTCTTCTGAGTAAGGAGCTTTTCGCTTTTTGAAGCTGAACAACATACGAGAAGAAAAGTCTTCTTTATTTCAGAAACATGGAATTACAAGACTTGACTGTAACAGGATTCGAGGATTACAAAAAGAGATTACAGGACTCAACCCCAGCTCAGCCGAGCCGACCTCAAAATTCTACCCTAACCGTCGGAACCCCCGACGCTATCGTCGAAAGGAACCTCATCCGGCATATCTACGTCTAAATCCTCGGGATGCGAGGCAAATGGATCCACCTCGACTTCCAGCCCGGGATGGCGCGTCTTGAACCGGCCTAGGGCAATCCGGTACCCGTACTCATAGGTAACCTGCCCTGACCGAACCAGCCCGAGCTGGAAGCCTGAGGATTGCTTGTAGGCTTCAATTATTTCTTTGTCTTTTTCTGGCCGCCGATCCCGCTCGGCAGCCAGAGCCTCTGAGGCCCCCTTCGCCTCAACCAGGGCCCCCTCCAACTTCTGGGTCAGGGTGACCGCCTCGCCCCGGGCCAGGCGAGCCTCGGTCTGCATCACCCTTAGGAGCCCTTGGAGACCCTCCTTCTCCTCCTCAGCCGCCTTTGCCTCAGACTTCAAGCGAAGGACCTCAGCCTCCAGCGCCGACATACGCTGGTCGGTCGCCCCCGCCTCAGACTGGAGGCGCATCACCTCCGCCTCGAGCTCCGAAGAGCGCTGCTCGGCCACCGCAACCGCCTCCGGAGCTGCCCCCGCGCGGACCTCCTCGAGCTACTTACGCAGATCGGCATTCCGGTCGCACAGGATGCCTAGGGCCCGACCTGTGTCACGCACGCGGTCCGCCAACGCCATCGCATAGTGCTGGACCTACAGAAGGAAGGTCAGGACCACCCTCGGACAAACCGGAGGTCAGGACTCAATAGCGAGATGCTTACCCACAGCAATGACTTCATGGATTTACCAAGCAAGACATCCGAGGGCATGGTATACAGCTCGCGAGCCATATCTGGGTGAAGCCCTCCTCGGATGAATGCGGTTGCAGTTTCCCTATCAGCCCATACCAGGGTCCCGCGGGTCAGCCCCCCCTAGCGGGCCACCAACCGGTCGGAGGGTTGGCCCTCCGAAAGCTCACCCATCAGGCGCGCCTGGTAGGAGTCGTTCGGCGCCCCAGCGGGCAGACGACACAAGTCCCGAATCGAAGGCTCCCTGGGCGCTTTTCCCGCCCCCTCGTTGCTCGGACCGGCCTCGCCCCGGCCATGCCCCCTTCGCCGATCGCGCGAGCCCGGCTCCGCCGCCCCTTCACACGCCCGAGCCCTCGGGGGAGTCGGTTTCTTCGAGGCAGCAACCTTGGCCTTCTTTCGAGGACAGCCGGCCTCGAGCTCCACCGGCGCCTCCCTTGTGCCAATGCCCGGGCCGGTTGGACGCCGCGGTGATGTGGCCAACGAAGTATGCCCTCCGCGCACAGTAGTGAGGTTCACCATTTCTGCATGAAAACACCGACCTCGGTTAGAACACCAAAAAAGAAAAAAAACAGGAAGGCCTATCGCTACCTTCTTTAAGGCATACCTCGTGTTAGGAAATCATGGGGGGCGACATCATATGCGCAACGGAAGAACAAGAAAACAAAAATCCCCGATTCCCGAAAAGATGTTCATCGTCGTGCGAAGATTGGTGCGCAAAAATCCGCAAAACACAAAACTACGTATAGAGATTGTGTTACCTAGGGAGATCGTATATCCCTATTTCCTTGCAGATCCTTAGGAGAGGGTGAAGGAGGTCAAGCGTCCTCCTCTCTAGCGGTGATCCACACAGCAGGGTTGTGATGACCCTCCTCAAAACTCCAGACCTACTCTGAGGTGGAGAGGGAGAGGAGAATAGGAAAGGCAAGCAAAGACTCTAGCCTATGAGGCTGTGAATCCCTCCTATTTATAGAGATCCCGTGTCAAACCCTAATGGGTCCTTCCCTAGTGGGTATTGGATCTGCATCCAATAAGATAAGGGCTCCGTCGGATATCTCATATCCGAACCTCTACTCATCGCAATGCCTACCATATGTATGTGACCCTCTAGGCCCAATATCGAGCTGGCCGTGAGTCATACCTGTCAGAACTCCTTCTGACTGAGTGAATTATTATCTCTGTAATAATTCACTTGACTCATCGACTACGGACGTACTAGGCCAGTACGCCGTAGTCCCCAGACGATACAGGGGAATCCAATCCATTGGACCTGTCTGTCCTCAGTTACCATGTACCTACAGTCCCTCATCCATCTAATATCCCAGAGACCGTATATCGAGCTTGGTGCTGTCAGACCCATACGGTTTCTACTCTGGTCTCGCTCTAATCGGATTCTCCCAGAGAACTCTTTCTCTCTCAACCCGAATGACCCTGGCCAGGGATTTGTCTTAGCAAGAACACATGGGATATTCCTCTCATGACGCCGAGAGTGGATGATCCTCTGTCGACACTCAATATTCCTCGTAAGGTCGACTACCACTCCCAATGACCAGCTGTACTAGATCTGGGACAGCCAAACCTATAAGTCTGGTATCAAAGAGTGAAGCACTCATACAGGACATCCTTGGTGTCTCAAGTCTAAGGACCAGATACACCACTAGGACTACGGAATCGCTGTCTGACAATAAGGCATCATCAACCATCCAGCATTCCGTAAGCGGATCAATCAGTGAACTCATTCTCCAATGAGCACCTGTACTGTATCCCTAGTGTCCCTACACGAGCAGCTATGAGACCAGCTGCATTCATCATATGGACGGGTATACAGCACACTAGTCTATCCGGTTATCACGATGTCCCTCTTGAATAACCTATGACCGGGATTATTTAGGATATGTGTTTAAAGGTGAATCGATCTCATTATCGTGATCTCATCACGATCCGATTCCCATTGCACAAATCCAAGGACATCACAATATATGTATGCATTTATGCAATAGTTATAAAGTGATATAAGCCAAAATATAATAAGCAAAAAGATTCTGTATCAAGTCACATGTGCCATCACTCACGTGATTGGCTTGCTGGGCACCTATGACTAACAATCTCCCACTTGACCTAAAGCTTATCACCTATGTGTCTGATCCCCATCAGACCCCTGTGACGCTCAAAGACAAAATGAGACAACGGCTTTGTCAGTGGATCTGCAATGTTATCTTCGGATGGAACTCTTTCCACTGCTACATATCCTCGAGTTACGATCTCTCTGATAAGTTCGAACCACCTCAAAACACTTCTGATGAGACTCGGATTCCCTTATTTGAGTAATCGCCCTGTTGTTACCGCAATATAAGGAGATCTGCTCCTCGCTACCTGGAACGACTCCCAAATCTGTGATGAACTTCTTCAACCAGACTCCCTCCTTTGTTGCATCTGATGCAACAATGTACTCCGCCTCTGTGATCGAGTCAACAGTGGTATCTTGCTTAGAACTCTTCCAACACACTGCTCCTCCATTCAAGGTGTACATATACCCTGAATTCGACTTGCTATCATCGACATTAGACTGAAAACTTGAGTCAGTGTAGCCTTCAACCTTAAGGCTATTACCTCCATATACTAGTAAAAGATCCTTAGTCCTTCTCAAGTACATAAGGATACACTTTACTGCTTTCCAGTGCTCCAAGCCTGGATCCGCTTGATACTTGCTCGTGACACTTAGAGCATGCGCTATATCAGGCCTAGTACATAGCATGGCATACATGATAGACCCTATTGCTGAGGCATAAGGTATCATATTCATGTTTGCCCTTTCTTCTGGAGTCTTTGGGGACATACTCGTAGAAAGCGATATCCCATGTCTCATCGGTATGAGACTTCTCTTGGAATTTTCCATGCCAAACCTTTTGACAATGGTTTCTATGTACCTGGACTGGGACAAGCCAAGCATCCTTTTGGATCTATCTCTATAGATTCTAATCCCCAAGATATAGGATGCTTCCCCTAAGTCCTTCATGGAGAAGTGTCTAGATAACCAAGTCTTTACTATGGATAGCATTCCTACGTCATTCCCAATGATGAGGATGTCATCCACATATAACACCAAAAAGGTGATAGCGCTCCCATTTACCTTCCTGTACACACAAGGCTCATCTTCGTTCTTAACGAAGTCATAAGATCTGATTGTCTCATCAAATCTTATGTTCCAACTTTGGGAAGCTTGCTTTAGTCCATAAATGGATCTAAGCAACCTACACACCTTATTTGGGCAGTTCTTGGACACGAATCCCTCAGGTTGATCATGAATGTACTTGAAGCTTCACCAAGCTTCTTGTTTCGCCCTTTCTGCAAGGTACTCTTTGCAGTTCCTCTTCCAATGCCCATCTTTACCACAATGGAAGCACTGGCCTTTGTCCTTTGCTGGGTCTTTCTTAGCAACCTTTGCTTTACCTGGTCTGCCCTTGCCCTTTCCCTTCTTAAGGGACCTTTCTGCTTTCCTTTTCTTTCTGGTCTCACCAGTATAGAGAACTGGCTTCTCTTTCTTAATAGTACTCTCTACCTCCCTCAACATATTGAGGAGCTCTGGGAGAGTCACCTCAAGCTTGTTCATATTAAAATCTATTATGAACTGTGAAAAGGAATCTAGTAGGGACTGAAGCACAATGTCCACACACAAGTTATCCTCTAGGACCATTCCTAGACCTGTGAGTTTCTCTATCCACTCAATCATCTTTAGGACATGGTTTTGAACCTGTGTCCCCTCAGTCATCCTAGCACGGAAAAGGCTCTTGGATATCTCATATCGTTGAGTCCTTCCCTGTTCCTCAAATAATTTGCGGACATGTAGGAGAATGGATCTGGCATCCATCTTTTCATGTTGTCTCTGTAACTCTGGAGTCATAGAGCCCAACATATAGCACTGAGCAAGAGTGGAGTCATCAATGTACTTCACGTAGCGAGCGATCTCATCCTCGCTTGCCCCTTCTTCGAGCGTAGGCATCACTATATCAAGGACGTACACAATTTTCTCCGCTATGAGAATAATTCTCAAGTTACGGAGCCAATCTGTATAATTTGGACCAGTGAGGCGGTTGACATCAAGTATGCCACGTAAGGGATTTGAAAGCGACATTTTTTGAAAATAAAGATGTAGCAGAAATGAATAACATGCAGATTTTGCAAGAAATAAACTATCAAGATATGGACTTCTATCTTAATATGCTCCCACTATTTTACTAACGAGTCACGCGACACCCTCAACACGTGAAACGGAAGTCTCCGACAGACTTCTAGTGGGGATCAGGATCCAATCAACGTCTTAGTGTAACCTCGAGGGACTCGACCAATCACACTAAGCCTAAAAGGTAGGCAACTCTTGCCGATCACAACTCCTTGTGATTCCCGTCCTGTTCGGCCTCCGAATCACCATGGCCTCGAGGGACTCGACCAACCATGATGCTCGGTTAAGTCAACACCTTCGTTACAAGATGAGTCTGATTTGATGATATACCCTCGAGGGACTCGACCAAGCATACCATGCCCTCAGGTCACCGGTGACATCTCTATGTCGTAAGCAAGATAGCGAATCGCGATATAGGTGAGTCTCGAGGGACTCGACCAACTCAACCTACACCGGGAATCGGTTCCTACTCATAACGATGGAAGGCCACGTGGGTCAATCTAATTGCCTCACGTTTACCGACTTAATATTATCGAGATATGTTTATAAGATTTGGTCTCCTAATATGACATGTCACACATATACATATTTAATATATATCTACATCGTATGCAAATATATATACTTATCTAGTATGTGTATAAGCAATCACACCAGATGATCATGGACCACAACCTAATATGATTAGGCCCGAGCCAGTAGGCCTAATCACTCACATCAAGATCTATGTGTGCAACGGTGCATCTCCATGCCCAGTGATCGTCCATATTGTCCTCGTCGATTCCGTCGACATCTTGATGCATCTCCATGCATCACGATCGTCCGTCTCGTGGGTCCCGCTATCGCATCCACGCTCCCGCTGCGCCTCCTCATGTGATTACAACTTAATCATAGGCACCCAGGCCCGACAATAAACGAGAAATATAATGGAGGCTCGCAGACCTCAATAATAATAATCACAAGTACACACATCACACGGTCCATGATCATCCGTCCACACATCATACATCACATGTATAAATAATCATCATCATGTAGGACTACTAGATAATAATAAAAATAATAATCAACTAAAACTTTTAATTAATTAATATTTTCTAAAATCAGGGACATGTAGGGAATTTCTGAATTTTTAAGGGTATTTTCATAATTTGTACAAAAGATAGAAACTGGAATTTCTTAAATTCCGAGGGGTAAAACTGTCTTTTTCCCAGAAAACCCTAATGCCCTACTAACCTTTGTTGTCGCCGCCGCCGCCGCCACCCTGTTGGCGGCGGCCTGTGCGGCGGGGCGAGGGCACTGCCCTCGCCTGCTGGCGGCACGCCCGCTGGCGGCGCTACCGCTGCAGGTGGGCTCCCCCGCGGGCGCCGCTACCTCCGCAAGCAATGCTATCTCGCCGGGCGGCCGCCCCTGAGCGGCGGCAGGCGCCGCTTCCTTGCGGCGGCAGGGCCCTGCGGTGCCTCTGCCCATGGGCTGCCAGCCCCGTCGGCAGCAAGGCTACTGCAAGCAGGCCACCGGCCGGCTACTACAGACGTAGCCCCTGTGCTGCCCGCCTTCGGCTGCGCTTCACGCACGCAGATCGAGGGTAGCAACTGTTTCTGCCCTTTCTCGCTTTTGCGTCAACGATTTTGACGTCAAAATTCTTCCTAAACACAACACACGCAGTTCAAAACCAATCATTCGCACGAACAACCTGGCTCTGATACCACTGTTGGGAAATCATGGGGGGCGACATCATATTCGCAGCGGAAGAACAAGAAAACAAAAATCCCCGATTCTCAAAAAGATGTTCGTCGTCGTGCGAAGATTGGTGCGCAAAAATCCGCAAAACACAAAACTGCGTATAGAGATTGTGTTACCTAGGGAGATCGTATATCCCTGTTTCCTTGCAGATCCTTATGAGAGGGTGAAGGAGGTCAAGCGTCCTCCTCTCTAGCGGTGATCCACACAGCAGGGTTGCGACGACCCTCCTCAAAACTCCAGGCCTACTCTGAGGTGGAGAGGGAGAGGAGAATAGGAAAGGCAAGTAAAGACTCTAGCCTATGAGACTGTGAATCCCTCCTATTTATAGAGATCCCGTGTCAAACCCTAATGGGTCCTTCCCTAGTGGGTATTGGATCTGCATCCAATAAGACAAGGGCTCCGTCGGATATCTCATATTCGAACCTCTACTCATCGCAATGTCTACCATATGTGTGTGACCCTCTAGGCCCAATATCGAGCTGGCCGTGAGTCATACCTGTCAGAACTCCTTCTAACTCAGTGAATTATTATCACTGTAATAATTCACTCGACTCATCGACTATGGATGTACTAGGCCACTACGCCGTAGTCCCCAAACGATACAGGGGAATCCAATCCATTGGACCTATCTGTCCTCAGTTACCATGTACCTATAGTCCCTCATCCATCTAATATCCCAGAGACCGTATATCGAGCATGGTGCTGTCAGACCCATACGGTTTCTACTCAAGTCTCGCTCTAATCAGATTCTCCCGGAGAACTCTTTCTCTCTCAACCCGAATGACCCTGGCCAGGGATTTGTCTGAGCAAGAACACATGGGATATTCCTCTCATGACGCCGAGAGTGGATGATCCTCTGTCGACACTCAATAGCCCTCGTAAGGTCAACTACCACTCCCAATGACCAACTGTACTAGATCTGGGACAGCCAAACCTATAAGTCTGGTATCAAAGAGTGGAGCACTCATACAGGACATCCTTGGTGTCTCAAGTCTAAGGACCAGATACACCACTAGGACTATGGAATCGCTGTCTGACAATAAGGCATCATCAACCATCCAGCATTCTGTAAGCGGATCAATCAGTGAACTCATTCTCCAATGAGCACCTGTACTGTATTCCTAGTGTCCCTACACGAGCAGCTATGAGACCAACTGCATCTATCATATGGACGGGTATACAGCACACCAGTCTATTCGGTTATCACGATGTCCCTCTCGAGTAACCTATGACCGGGATTATTTAGGATATGTGTTTAAAGGTGAATCGATCTCATTATCGTGATCTCATCACAATCCGATTCCCATTGCACAAACCCAAGGACATCACAATATATGTATGCATTTATGCAATAGTTATAAAGTGATATAAGCCAAAATATAATAAGCAAAAAGATTCTGTATCAAGTCACATGTGCCATCACTCACGTGATTGGCTTGCTGAGCACCTATGACTAACACCTCGAGGTATCGGGCTCAAACCCGCCTCGACCAACCACGCCTCGGTCATCTTCTGGATGACTCGGGAGGACGGGAGGATCTCCTTCAATCTTCGAAGGGCCTGGAGCTCCTCCTCATCTAGAACCGAGGCGGTATTATCGACGGCGTGCACCGCCCACCAGTGCCCAAAATTCCAACCCTCCAGATGGCATATGTAGAAAAAACGCTCCTTCCACCCCTTGTTGCTGGAAGGAGTCCCGTTGACCCGGAAGCCCGATCGGGCGGACAGGTAATAACCCCCCGACCCCCTGGATAAACAAAAGTGGGAGAGGAAAAGAGACCGGCTCGAGGGAATTTTAGCATAGTAGCATTCCCCTAGGAATGCCACCAGATAGCGCCAGGAATTTGGCGCCATCTGAGAAGGGTAGATACGCCATCACGAGACACAGGAGATTATGACTGGATGGAGCGGGAGGCACAACCCGGCCTCGAAGGCGTCCAAGGTTAGGGCGAAGCCCCTAGGTATAGGATCATACGCCCGCTGCCCCGGCTCGGGGGCAATGAGCGTGAATTCCGTCGGGATACTGTAACGATCCCGAAGGGAGCCGAGTGACGACTCGCTCACAGTTGAGTCGAGGTCGTGTGGCCACATTAGCGATTCAAGGGCTTTGACAGCCCTTTCCTCGGACGACGAGCGAGGACTCACCAACAATGCCCCCTCTCCGACGGTAACGAAAGTAGGAGGGCAGAGAAAGAGAAGCCATCCTTACCAAGTCTTGGAAAGGAAGGTAGGGCAGCCGATGGGTACGAGACAAGGTCGCCCAAAGAGAGGGTCGAGCAAATGCAGGTGCCGGGCGTGCAAGAAGCCGACGGTGCGCTATTTATAGGCTACATCCCGCCAAAACAGCGACCCTTCCTCTCCGGAAGTGCGTTGCGAAGACACAAACGTCACCTCGCCATAAATATAACCTGACGTGGCAGCTAACGGTAGCGCGGTGCAAAGTACGGAGGCGCTAATCACATTAGCCTCGAAAGCCGGCGACTCCCAAAAGGGGCGGCCATTTGACCTTCCCCAGGAAAAGAGCAACCTGGCCGCCTGCGCCCGCGCACGGTTGAACGATCAATCGTAGACCCAAAAACAAAGCAGCTCCTCGGCTACACGACGCCCGAGGCCACCTCCTCGGCCGTGTAACGCCCGAGGCCACATCCTCGGTCGCGTAATGCCCGAGGCCACATCCTCGGCCGCGTAATGCCCGAGGCCACATCCTCGGCCGCATAACGCCCGAGACCACATCCTCGGTCGCATAATGCCCGAGGCCACATCCTCGGCCGCGTAATGCCCGAGGCCACAACCTCGCCCGCATAACGCCCGAGGCCACAACCTCGCCCGCATAATGCCCGAGGCCACATCCTCGGCCGCACAACGCCCGAGGCCACCTCCTCGGCCGCGTAATGCCCGAGGCCACATCCTCGGCCGCATAACGTCCGAGGCCACATCCTCGGCCGCATAGCGCCCGAGGCCACCTCCTCGGCCACGTAATGCCCGAGGCCACATCCTCAGCCGCATAACGCCCGAGGCCACCTCCTTGGCCACATAATGCTCGAGGCCACATCCTCGGCTGCATAACGCCCGGGGCCACACCTACGCGGTCTGTCCGCCTGTGCCATGCTACTCGGCCGCATGGCCCTCGCGACTACGCCTGCGCGGTCTACCCGCTTGTGTCGTGCTACTCGGCCGCATGGCCCTCGCGACCACACCTGCGCGGTCTACCCGCCCGCGACGTGCTCCTCAGCCGCATAATGCCCGAGAATGCCCCTGCGCGGCCAGCCCACCTGCGTCCTGCTCCTTGGCCCCATGTTCCCGAGACACACCTGCGCGGCCAGCCTACCTGCGCCATGCTCCGCGGCCCAATGCTTCCCGAGACACGCCTGCGCGGCCAGCCCGCCTGCATCGTCCTCCTCGGCTCTATACTCCCACTTGCCTGCTCAAGATGAGCTCGACCTCATGTCGCCTGAGACTATCGCAAACACCAAGGGACAAAGCCATGCCTCGGACTCCCCCAATGGCAAAAACCGACGCATAGCTTCTTCCGGGGGGGGAATATGATAGGGGTAATAATGGCGACATGACGTGTCACGACGTCGGCCTCACCTGGGCGCTACTCCGTCCGAGGAGGGCAATAATGCTGACTCGACACGCGCTGGCGTCATCCGCCCTCAGACAATGACTTCATCATTGTCTGACCCCGCGCGCTTGACCAAGACAAAGGAGGACGATGACCAAAGCTCGCCCATACCCTACGGCAATTCGGTTCTCCACGCAACGTCGATGGCAATGTCAGACGCCATCAGAGGTACGATCCTGCCTCCCACAGGCAGGCACATCAGGTAACACTAAACTATCCTATAAATACCCCCGAGTTCTAAACGAAAGAGGGGGGGACTTCTTGACCAGAAAAAAACTCCCTTCTGCATCATCTGACTTGATCATCAGAGGGGTCGAGCCGAGCTTCCGACCCGACCTGTGTGCAGGAACGAGGGCGGGATCGCATCTTCCCGGCGCCGCGAAGGGTGACTTGGACCGACCGGCCACCCCAGCTGACCCGAGGAACACCGCGCAAGATCCCCGTGCATTCGGACCCGAACCAAGCCGTGTCGGCCCCGAGGCCACGGCATAAAGTTGTTTCCCGCAACAACTTGGATGATACGTGACGACTGCATATCAACTGTTGCTAAATTTCCTATCACCATCCAATACCTAATTTAAAGGTAGCTAGAAAAAAAAAATCCTTTGAATCCTAGATTGAGACATAAGCATGAGATATTCTTTTCGTGTTGCACTACCTTTTCATATGTCTCACGTTTAATAGAACTCATATCAAATAATAATAATAATAATAATAATAATAATAATAATAATAATAATAATAATAATAATAATAATAATAATAATAATAATAATTGAATATAAGCCAACACATTGGCTCTGTTTACGTTGAACAAACTCACACACACTTGTCTTCACTTTGGTGATGATATTTGATAGGGAATACAATGTCGTGATCATCACGTGGGATCCAAGTCACCCTTCACCCATCTGCTTATGTAGACAATGATTCAAAATAGGCAAACACAAGCTTCCTTCTTATCTATTATAACAAAAAAGGTAATCACAAACTTTCTTCTCATCCATTATGACGAGGAAGATAATCACAAACTCTCTTCTTATCCTCTAAAGTATAAAAAGACATCTTAAGCCTAAAGCAAGAGCACTCCTTTTGAATTACTCAAACCCATATTTTAGGACATTAGACTGCTAACTTAAGTATTGGAAGGATCAGGTCAAAAAACCTCTCTCGACCTTAGTTTTCATATAGGTGGCACCTCGATAGCTTTGCGTTTCCACCTCGGAGGCACCTTGGATAACACTTGTGCATATGGATTTGAACCATGTCAGGCTGATCAAGACATCAATGATATTTTTTTCTAATATTTTGGTGCTAAAAGAAGGACCCGATGTCATAAGAAAGTCTTACTAACCCTCTCAACAAATGCTCAAGCGAGGAGGTCTATTCCCGACCCACAGTACTTTTACTCAACGGGAGACAACAACCACCCATTTTCATATATGGATACATCCACCTTGGTTCAAACGTTGACACGGTATGGGCAATTTATTTAAGGACCCAGGTCTCTCACCCTCGAAGGCAACCCTAAGTCGTTTGCTCATCCTTATTGAGGTGTTCCAGAATCTTACCCAGTAGGTATAGACGTTAATGGGTATGATGCAAATTATTATTTTGCTCATGCCCCAATTAGTCCAAAAAGCGATACCACCATCTCAACTTCAGTCATTAGCTCAACCATCATTGGCACCGACATCCAATAGGAGACCCAACAAGATAAAAGGGGATAGTGAAGCGATACTATGCCTTAATTCATGAATAATATATTCTTATTTAATCAACATTCCTTCCTGATGGCAAAGGCTAAGGACATCGACTGTGATGGCCTGCTTGACCACCATAATCATTGAGCTAATGTTAATAAGGACTCAAGAGATGGTGGTGGCAGAAAGTCTATCTCTCTCGGCTAGCTCTTTAGGTGCATCGATGACATTTATAGTGACGACGTCACCAAGAGCGATGGCTACGCCTCTCTAGAGCACAATATCCTTGAGATTAATGACTTTGCCCTCGAATGTGGTGCCAATGACCACTTGGCCTTCCACCTCTATCCCTTTCATTCTCATCTTCACCGGTCTCTCATATAGTGTGAAGAAGCATCGAAAACTATCACCACCTGGCCTACTTGGACACCACAGCCTCAGAGCTAACGCCAACTATGACTCCAAAGGCAGCGATGATGAAAAGTCCATCACCCTTGGCTAGCTCTTTAAGCTCGTCGGTGACACTCATAGCAGCAATATTTCTGAGAGCGATAGCTATGCCTCCTTGGAGCACCATGTCTTTGAGCTTGATGACTTTGACCCCAAAGGTGGTGTCGACGATCACTTGACCTTCCGACTGCGTCCCTTTCATCCTCATCTTTCCAAATCTCTCATTTAGTGTGAAGAAGTATCGAAAGCTATCACTCTTATACAAGAACGACCTCTTCATCAACCCTACTGTTGACCTCGGGCTATTGGAGGTGATCTCTAGGATCAAAACACTATTGAATTCCATCTTTGGTAAGGTGATGGAAGGAGAGATCTTCGTAATGCTAGGGCGAATGGCTCTAGAAAGTCCACCATAATCGACACCTTCGTGAACTGCATCGTGTGGGAGAGCCTACAAGGTTCCATCACCCTCAATAGCGAGAAGCATGAGGCGTGGCTCCTTGAGGTGATTTTTGCTTGCATCATGTAGGACTACCTCCTACACCCCATGCTCACTATAGAAGAGACATTGATGTTTTATGCGGAGTTTTGGCTATCGTGGTTGGGAAAATCCAACCCGTGTGAAGAGAAATCCACCACGACAAAGGAAAAACACAAAATCCATCACGATAGAGGGAGGACTTGAAGCTTGTTTTAGCGGGAGGACCCGAAATATGCTACGGGAGAGAGAGGACTTGAAGCCCGCCACAATAGGAGAAGGAGAAATCCGCCACAATGGAGGCACAAGCCTAACATGTTCGAGACGCATGAGTTGAGAAAACCCAACCTACATAAAATCTACCACAATGAAGGCACAACTCTAATGTGCTTAAGACACATGAGTCAAAAAAACATGACCCGTGTGAGAAAAAAATTATCATGTCGGAGGCACAAAGCCGATGTGTTTGAAACGTATAAGTCAGAAAAATTTGACTCATATGAAGAAATCTGTCATGATAGAGGCACAAGGCCACGTGCCCGAGACACATGAGTTGGGAAAACCCGACCTACATAAAGAAATTCACTATGATAGAGGTACGAGTGATTAGGAAAAACCCGATCTATGCTAATAAAAATTCACTACAATGGAAGCGTAGGGCGAAATGTGCCTAAGACGTGTGAGTCAAAAAAATTCAACCAGCGTGAAAAAATTTACAATGATAAAAGTACAAGGTAAAATGTACTCGAGACATATGAGTTGGAAAAACCCGACTTATTGCTAGTCATAGGTGCCCAGCAAGCCAATCACGTGAGTGATGGCACGTGTGACTTGATACAGAATCTTTTTGCTTATTATATTTTGGCGTATATCACTTTATAACTATTGCATAAATGCATATATATATTGTGATGTCCTTGGATTTGTGCAATGGGAATCGGATCGTGATGAGATCACGATAATGAGATCGATTCACCTTTAAACACATATCCTAAATAATCTCGGTCATAGGTTACTCAAGAGGGACATCGTGATAACCGGATAAACTGGTGTGCTGTACACCCGTCCATATGATGGATGCAGCTGGTCTCATAGCTGCTCGTGTAGGGACACTAGGGATACAGTACAGGTGCTCATTGGAGAATGAGTTCACTGATTGATCCGCTTACGGAATGCTGGATGGTTGATGATGCCTTATTATCAGACAGCGATTTCGTAGTCCTAGTGGTGTATCTGGTCCTTAGACTTGAGACACCAAGGATGTCCTGTATGAGTGCTCCACTCTTTGATACCAGACTTATAGGTTTGGCTGTCCCAGATCTAGTACAGCTGGTCATTAGGAGTGGTAGTCGACCTTACGAGGGCTATTGAGTGTCAACAGAGGATCATCCACTCTCGGCGTCATGAGAGGAATATCTCATGTGTTCTTGCTCAGACAAATCCCTGGCAAGGGTCATTCGGGTTGAGAGAGAAAGAGTTCTCCGGGAGAATCCGATTAGAGCGAGACCAGAGTAGAAACCGTATGGGTCTGACAGCACCAAGCTCGATATACGGTCTCTGGGATATTAGATGGATGAGGGACTGTAGGTACATGGTAACTGAGGACAGACAGGTCCAATGGATTGGATTCCCCTGTATCGTCTGGGGACTACGGCGTACTGGCCTAGTACGTCCGTAGTCGATGAGTCAAGTGAATTATTACAGAGATAATAATTCACTCAGTCAGAAGGAGTTCTGACAGGTATGACTCACGGCCAGCTCGATATTGGGCCTAGAGGGTCACATACATATGGTAGGCATTGCGATGAGTATAGGTTCGGATATGAGATATCCGACGGAGCCCTTGTCTTATTGGATGCAGATCCAATACCCACTAGGGAAGGACCCATTAGGGTTTGACACAGGATCTCTATAAATAGGAGGGATTCACAGCCTCATAGGCTAGAGTCTTTGCTTGCCTTTCCTATTCTCCTCTCCCTCTCCACCTAAGAGTAGGCCTGGAGTTTTAAGGAGGGTCGTCGCAACCCTGCTGTGTTGATCACCGCTAGAGAGGAGGACGCTTGACCTCCTTCACCCTCTCCTAAGGATCTGCAAGGAAATAGGGATATACGATCTCCCTAGGTAACACAATCTCTATACGCAGTTTTGTGTTTTGCGGATTTTTGCGCACCAATCTTCGCACGACGACGAACATCTTTTTGAGAATCGGGGATTTTTGTTTTCTTGTTCTTCCGCTGCGCATATGATGTCGCCCCCCATGATTTCCCAATAGTGGTATCATAGCTAAGTTGTTCGTGCGAATGATTGGTTTTGAACTGCGTGTGTTGTGTTTAGGAAGAATTTTGACGTCAAAATCGTTGACAAAAAAGCGAGAAAGGGCAGCAACAGTTGCTGCCCTCGATCTGCATGCATGAAGCGCAACCGGAGGCGGGCAGCACAGGGGCTGCGTCTGCAGTAGCCAGCCGGCGGCCTGCTTCCAGCAGCCTTGCTGCCGGCGGGGCTGGCAGCCCACGGGCAGAGGCGCCGCAGGGCAGCGACGCCTGCCGCCGCTGCTCCCGCGGGCGAAACCCCCCCCCACAGGGGCGGCCGCCCGGCGGGACAGCACTGCCTGCGGAGGCAGCGGCGCCCGCGGGGGAGCCCACCTGCAGCGGCAGCGCCGCTAGCGGGCGTGCCGCCTGCAGGCGAGGGCAGTGCCCTCGCCCCGCCGCACAGGCCGCCGCCAACAGGGTGGCGACGGCGGCGGCAACAGCAAAGGATAGTAGGGCATTAGGGTTTTCTGGGAAAAAGACAGTTTTACCCCTCGAAATTTAAGAAATTCCAGTTTCTATCTTTTGTCCAAATTACGAAAATACCCCTAAAAATTCAGAAATTCCCTACATGTCCCTGATTTCAGAAAATATTAATTAATTAAAAGGTTTAGTTGATTATTATTTTTATTATTATCTAGTAGTCCTACATGATGATGATTATTTATACATGTGATGTATGATGTGTGGACGGATGATCATGGACCGTGTGATGTGTGTACTTGTGATTATTATTATTGAGGTCTGCGAGCCTCCATTATATTTCTCGTTTATTGTCGGGCCTGCGTGCCTATGATTAAGTTGTAATCAAATGAGGAGGCGCCGCGGGAGCGTGGATGCGATAGCGGGACCCACGAGACGGACGATCGTGATGCATGGAGATGCATCAAGATGTCGACGGAATCGACGAGGACAAGATGGACGATCACAGGGCATGGAGATGCACCGTTGCACACATAGATCTTGATGTGAGTGATTAGGCCTACTGGCTCGGGCCTAATCATATTAGGTTGTGGTCCATGATCATCTGGTGTGATTGCTTATACACATACTAGATAAGTATATATATTTGCATGCGATGTAGATATATATTAAATATGTATATGTGTGACATGTCATATTAGGAGACCAAATCTTAGAAACATATCTCGATAATATTAAGTCGGTAAACGTGAGGCAATTAGATTGACCCACGTGGCCTTCCATCGTTATGAGTAGGAACCGATTCCCGGTGTAGGTTGAGTTGGTCGAGTCCCTCGAGACTCACCTATATCGCGATTCGCTATCTTGCTTACGACATAGAGATGTCACCGGTGACCTGAGGGCATGGTATGCTTGGTCGAGTCCCTCGAGGGTATATCATCAAATCAGACTCATCTTGTAACGAAGGTGTTGACTTAACCGAGCATCATGGTTGGTCGAGTCCCTCGAGGCCATGGTGATTCGGAGGCCGAACAGGACGGGAATCACAAGGAGTTGTGATCGGCAAGAGTTGCCTACCTTTTAGGCTTAGTGTGATTGGTCGAGTCCCTCGAGGTTATACTAAGACGCTGATTGGATCCTGATCCCCACTAGAAGTCTGCCGGAGACTTCCGTTTCACGTGCTGAGGGTGTCGCGTGACTCGTTAGTAAAATAGTGGGAGCATATTAAGATAGAAGTCCATATCTTGATAGTTTATTTCTTGCAAAATCTGCATGTTATTCATTTCTACTACATCTTTATTTTCAAAAAATGTCGCTTTCAAATCCCTTACGTGGCATACTTGATGTCAACCGCCTCACTGGTCCAAATTATACGGATTGGCTCCGTAACTTGAGAATTGTTCTCACAGCGGAGAAAATCGTGTACGTCCTTGATATAGTGATGCTTACGCCCGAAGAAGGGGCAAGCGAGGATGAGATCGCTCGCTACGTGAAGTACATTGATGACTCCACTCTTGCTCAGTGCTATATGTTGGGCTCTATGACTCCAGAGTTACAGAGACAACATGAAAAGATGGATGCCAGATCCATTCTCCTACATGTCCGCAAATTGTTTGAGGAACAGGGAAGGACTCAACGATATGAGATATCCAAGAGCCTTTTCCGCGCTAGGATGATTGAGGGGACACCGGTTCAGAACCATGTCCTAAAGATGATTGAGTGGATAGAGAAACTCACAGGTCTAGGAATGGTCCTAGAGGATAACTTGTGTGTGGACATTATGCTTCAGTCCCTACCAGATTCCTTTTCACAGTTCATAATGAATTTTAATATGAACAAGCTTGAGGTGACTCTCTCAGAGCTCCTCAATATGTTGAGGGAGGCAGAGAGTACTATTAAGAAAGAGAAGCCAGTTCTCTACACTGGTGAGACCAGAAAGAAAAGGAAAGCAGAAAGGTCCCTTAAGAAGGGAAAGGGCAAGGGCAAACAAGGTAAAGCAAAGATTGCTAAGAAAGACCCAACAAAGGACAAAGGCCAGTGCTTCCACTGTGGTAAAAATGGGCACTGGAAGAGAAACTACAAAGAGTACCTTGCAGAAAGGATGAAACAAAAGCTTGATGAAGCTTCAGGTACATTCATGATCAGTCTCCATTTGTCATAATCTTATGATAACACATAGGTATTGGATACCGGTAGTGCTTATCATATATGCAATTCGTTGCAGGGTCTAGCAAAGCCTAGGAGACTTGAAAGAGGCGAGATGGACCTCAAGATTGGTAATGGAGCAAAAGTTACTGTATTAGCTGTTGGCGAGGTCGCCCTACATCTGCCTAGTGGAGCTTTTATTGCATTAGATGCATGTTATTTTGTTCCTTCTATTATCAAAAACATTATCTCCATTTCATGTTTAACAGTTAGTGGATATAAATTTGTTTTTGAGAACAATGGTTGTTCGATATTATTAGATGATAAGATCATCACGAAAGGAACATTGCATAATGGTTTATTTATGTTTGACACCACTCCACATATCATGAATTTAATGTGTCCAAAAGGAAACGAGATGAGTTGAACAGTGCATACCTGTGGCATTGTAGGCTAGGTCACATCCATGAAAGAAGGATTCAAAAGTTGCTAAATGATGGATATCTAGATCCATTCGACTATATGTCTTATGCAACTTGTGAGCCTTGCATTCGTGGAAAATTGACCAACTCTCCATTTAGTGGAACTGGAGAGAGAGCCACTGAGTTGTTGGAACTCATACATAGTGATGTATGTGGACCCATGTCAACTCATGCCATTGGAGGTTACTCCTACTTCATTACATTTACTGATGATTTCTCAAGGTATGGATATATGTACTTAATGAAGTACAAGTCCGAGGCCTTTGAGAAATTCAGAGAGTATAAGAATGAGGTGGAGAACTAGACTGGAAAGAGTATCAAAACTCTTAGATCAGATCGAGGAGGTGAGTACTTAAGTATAGAGTTTACTCAGTTCCTCAAGGACCATGGTTATCCTAATGGACACCTCCTTACACACCTCAGCTCAATGGTGTTTCTGAAAGGAGAAATCGTACTTTATTAGATGTGGTACGGTCCATGATGAGTTTCGCTGACCTACCCATCTCATTATGAGGATATGCCTTAGAAACCGTAGCTTACCTTCTGAACAGAGTTCCAACTAAGTCGGTAGTGTCTACACCATATGAGATATGGAAAGGGAAGAAGCCTGATCTTAAGGTTGTTAAGATTTGGGGCTGCCCAGCCCACGTTAAAAGACACAACCCCGATAAGTTAGAATCAAGGACAGAGCGATGCATATTTGTGGGGTACCCCAAGGAAACTTGTGGGTATTACTTCTATCATCCCGAGGACAAAAAGGTCTTTGTAGCTAAGAGAGCAATGTTCCTTTAGAAGGAACACATTCTTGGCGGAGATAGTGGGAGAATGATAGAGTTGAGCGAAGTTAGAGAACCAAGCTCAAGCACCACTCTACAGCCCGAGTCTGTTCAGGTACATAATACACAAGTTTCAACTTTACGCAGGTCTGATAGAGTATCTTATCCTCCTGAGAGATATGTGGGACATATTAGAGGAGAGGATGCTGAGGATATTGATCCTCAGACCTACGAGGAGGCTATTATGAGTATAGACTCCGGGAAGTGGCAATAAGCCATGAATTCTGAGATGGATTCTATATACTCCAATAAGGTTTGGAACCTAGTTGATGCGCCCGAAGGTATTGTGCCCATCGGTTGCAAATGGATCTTTAAGAAAAAGATCGGAGTAGATGGAAAGGTAGAGACCTATAAAGCAAGGCTAGTGGCTAAAGGGTATCGTCAAAGGCAAGGTGTTGACTACGACGAAACCTTCTCACCCGTAGCAATGCTAAAATCCATCAGAATTCTATTGGCTATTGCAGCACACTATGATTATGAGATCTGGCATATGGATGTGAAAACCGCATTCCTCAACGGGAACCTCGAGGAGGAGGTGTATATAATGCAACCTGAGGGATTCGTGTCCAAGAACTGCCCAGATAAGGTGTGTAGGTTGCTTAGATCCATTTATGGACTAAAGCAAGCTTCCCGAAGTTGGAACATAAGATTTGATGAGGCAATCAGATCTTATGACTTCGTTAAGAACGAAGATGAGCCTTGTGTATACATAAAGGTAAGTGGGAGCGCTATCACCTTTTTGGTGTTATATGTGGATGACATCCTCATCATTGGGAATGACATAGGAATGCTATCCATAGTAAAGGCTTGGTTATCTAGACACTTCTCCATGAAGGACTTAGGGGAAGCATCCTATATTTTGGGGATTAGAATCTATAGAGATAGATCCAAGAGGATGCTTGGCTTGTCCCAGTCTAGGTACATAGAAACCATTATCAAAAGGTTTGGCATGGAAAATTCCAAGAGAGGTCTCATACCGATGAGACATGGGATATCGTTTTCTACGAGTATGTCCCCAAAGACTCTAGAAGAAAGGGCGAACATGGATATGATACCTTATGCCTCAACAATAGGGTCTATCATGTATGTCATGCTATGTACTAGGCCTGATATAGCGCATGCTCTGAGTGTCACGAGTAGGTATCAGGCGGATCCAGGCTTAGAGCACTGGAAAGCAGTAAAGTGTATCCTTAAGTACTTGAGAATGACTAAGGATCTTTTACTAGTATATGGAGGTAATAGCCTTAAGGTTGAAGGCTACACTGACTCAAGTTTTCAGTCTGATGTCGATGATAGCAAGTCGAATTCAGGGTATGTGTACACCTTGAATGGAGGAGCAGTGTGCTGGAAGAATTCCAAGCAAGATACCACTACTGACTCGACCACAGAGGCGGAGTACATTGCTGCATCAGATGCAGCAAAGGAGGGAGTCTGGGTGAAGATGTTCATCACAGATTTGGGAGTCGTTCCGAATAGCGAGAAGTCAACTTCCTTAAATTGCGACAACTATGGGGCGATTACTCAAATAAGGGAACCCGAGTCTCATCAGAAGTGTTCTGAGGAGGTTCCAGCTTATCAGAGAGATCGTAACCTGAGGAGATGTAGCAGTGGAAAGAGTTCCATCCGAAGATAACATTGCAGATCCACTGACAAAGCCATTGTCTCATATTGTCTTTGAGCGTCACAGGAGTCTGATGGGGATCAGACACATAGGTGATTGGCTTTAGGTCAAGTGGGAGATTGCTAGTCATAGGTGCCCAGCAAGCCAATCACGTGAGTGATGGCACGTGTGACTTGATACAGAATCTTTTTGCTTATTATATTTTAGCGTATATCACTTTATAACTATTGCATAAATGCATATATATATATTATGATGTCCTTGGATTTGTGCAATGAGAATCGGATCATGATGAGATCACGATAATGAGATCGATTCACCTTTAAACACATATCCTAAATAATCCCGGTCATAGGTTACTCGAGAGGGACATCGTGATAACTAGATAGATTGGTGTGCTGTATACCCGTCCATATGATGGATGCAGCTGGTCTCATAGCTGCTCGTGTAGGGACACTAGGGATACAG
This sequence comes from Musa acuminata AAA Group, assembly GCF_036884655.1. Classification (NCBI taxonomy): domain Eukaryota; kingdom Viridiplantae; phylum Streptophyta; class Magnoliopsida; order Zingiberales; family Musaceae; genus Musa; species Musa acuminata. The sequence goes on along the minus strand of NC_088355.1, from coordinate 11,440,647 downwards.
TACAGGTGCTCATTGGAGAATGAGTTCACTGATTGATCTGTTTACGGAATGCTGGATGGTTGATGATGCCTTATTGTCAGACAGCGATTCCGTAGTCCTAGTGGTGTATCTGGTCCTTAGACTTGAGACACCAAGGATGTCCTGTATGAGTGCTCCACTCTTTGATACCAGACTTATAGGTTTGGCTGTCCCAGATCTAGTACAGCTGGTCATTGGGAGTGGTAGTCGACCTTACGAGGGCTATTGAGTGTCGACAGAGGATCATCCACTCTCGGCGTCATGAGAGGAATATCCCATATGTTCTTGCTCAGACAAATCCTTGGCCAGGGTCATTCGGGTTGAGAGAGAAAGAGTTCTCCGGGAGAATCCGATTAGAGCGAGACCAGAGTAGAAACCGTATGGGTCTAACAGCACCATGCTCGATATACGGTCTTTGGGATATTAGATGGATGAGGGACTATAGGTACATGGTAATTGAGGACAGACAGGTCCAATGGATTGGATTCCCCTGTATCGTCTGGGGACTACGGCGTAGTGGCCTAGTACGTCCGTAGTCGATGAGTCAAGTGAATTATTACAGAGATAATAATTCACTCAGTCAGAAGGAGTTTTGACAGGTATGACTCACGGCCAGCTCGATATTGGGCCTAGAGGGTCACACACATATGGTAGGCATTGCGATGAGTAGAGGTTCGGATATGAGATATCCGACGGAGCCCTTGTCTTATTGGATGCAGATCCAATACCCACTAGGGAAGGACCCATTAGGGTTTAACACGGGATCTCTATAAATAGGAGGGATTCACAGCCTCATAGGCTAGAGTCTTTGCTTGCCTTTCCTATTCTCCTCTCCCTCTCCACCTCAGAGTAGGCCTGGAGTTTTGAGGAGGGTCGTCGCAACCCTGCTGTGTGGATCACCGCTAGAGAGGAGGACGCTTGACCTCCTTCACCCTCTCCTAAGGATCTGCAAGGAAACAGGGATATACGATCTCCCTAGGTAACACAATCTCTATACGCAGTTTTGTGTTTTGCGGATTTTTGCGCACCAATCTTCGCACGACGATGAACATCTTTTTGGGAATCGGGGATTTTTGTTTTCTTGTTCTTCCGCTGCGCATATGATGTCGCCTCCCATGATTTCCCAACACTTATGCCAATAGAAATCTACTATAGAAACATAGGGTGAAATGTGCCCAAGACACATGAGTTAAGAAAACCCGGCATGCCTGAAGAAATCCACTATAGGGAAGGCACAAGGCCAACATGCTCAAGATACATAAGTCAAGAAAACCCAACCCATGTGAAGAAATTCGCTATAGTGGAGATACAAGATAAAATATGCACAAAGCATGTGAGTTGGGAAAACTCGACCTACACTAATAGAAATCCGAAAGGGTAGGGCAAAATTTGGCTAAAATGTGTAGGTTGAAAAAGCCTGACTAGCAAGAGGAGATCCCAAACACTCCCTTGACTAATGAACTAAATGACGCACTTCGAGCCCCTCTCACAAGGACCTCGAAACATGCCATCTAGTGGGGACAAATGATAAGAAATATAATGTCAACTAACACATGGTCGCCACGTGGTATCTGAGTCACTCTCCACCCATCTACTTATGTGAACGAAGTTTCAAAGCAAGCAAGCATATGTTTCCTTCTTATTCATTATGACAAGGAAGGTAATCACAAGCTTCCTTCTCATCCTTTATGATAAGGAAGTCAATAACAAGCTTTTTTCTCATCTATTATGACGAGGAAGCCAATTTCAAACTCTCTTCTCATCCTACAAAGTATAAAAATGACATCTTAAACCCAATACAAGAGACTCCTTTTGAACTACTCAAACCTGCATTTAGGGATCTTAGATTACTAACTTGAGAGTCGGAGGATTGGATCAGGAAACCTCTCCTGACCTTAGTCTTCATGTAGATGGTACCTCGGGAGCTTAGCATTTCCACCTAGGAGGCACCTCAGATAACTCTATATATACATGTTCAAACCATGTTGAGCTGACCAAGACGTCAATAATATTTTCCCCTAACAATATTTGATTTTCTTAATAAACAAATACTTTTGTTCATTATTCATGAGCAAATATGCATATACTATTAATAAAAATAGTATAAATATTACATATTTTTGATTTAATCAAAGTATGTATAGAGATTATATACTTAATATCGACATATTGTCATAGACTTAGTTGGAATTGTTTAAATCATGAGGCACCCTTATGGCAAAGTCACGGACTTAGCAGAAGTTGCCTAAGTCGTGAAGCACCCTTATGCCAACTCTTCGAACTTAGTTGGGATTGCCTAAGTCATGAGGCGCCCTTGTGACATATGTATCCGCAAAGAGTTAGCCTAGTTGCAACCTCGTACGGGTCTCGAAGGACCTGTAAAACAGAAAGTTGATTAGTTTGAAAACAAGCAATAAACAAGTTCTGACATCTTGTGAAGAGGGAAGTTTGATAAGTAACTCGGTGAGCATCTTGAGTACAAGAGATAAAAGAGAGGAAAGAGAAAATAAGGACTTTAGAAGATTGAATGAACACTTATAAGTCTACAAACAACTACTCACCGGGTGTCGAGTTCGAAGGTAAGTTCCCTCCTAGTGCCACCCAAGGGGTACCAAGGTGTTGAGATGGCTGATATTTTGTATGAGGTTGTGGTTTATAAAAAGCAGACTATGACACGTGAAAACATAGCCATTTTGGGACAGTTTAGCTCGACGCAATGAGCGATCGCACTACAGCGTTGCATACTATCGTTGCTTATATTTTTCAAGCAAAAACACATAAAACTAAGGCAAAACATACTTCCATGTATTTGTACAAGTATGCAAAAGTGATGAATGATTTATTGAACAAAGTTGTTGCAGGTGCATGATGACCGTTCGTGACATTCTCCCCCACTTAAACTATTGATGCCCTCGTCAACGCATATTGGAAGGCTTTAATGGCTGCTTCTTCATGTCATAGGGCATCTTTAAGCTCCCAATTGGCTTTGGTCTATGGATGTTTTCCACTTCACTAAGTACTCGATCTGCTCAGCTCCGTTGGGTAACTTCGTCTTGCGATCTGCTAAAATGGTTTCAACTCACTTCTTATAGGAGACTCTGGTGGGAGATAGCTAAGTTGGAACACTTCAAGAAGTATCTTGCGGATCTAAATGGTAGGCTTTCAAGTTGCTGGCATAAAAAACATTATGAATTTTGAGCCACATCGGTAGTTGCAACTTGTAGGAGGTATTGCCCACCTTATTGATAATTAATAAGGGTCATTCATACTTACACACCAACCTTTTATGCACTTTGTGCCTAAAGAACTAGAGTGATGTTGGTTGGAGTTTCACCAACACCAAATCACTGACTTTGAACTCTTGTGGTCACCCTCCCAAATCTGCCCACTTTTTCATATTTTTAACTGCCTTCTCCAAATAAGCCCCGTAATGTTTGTATTTTAGTGTCATTCTTTTGCAAAGTGATATGCTGATGGACTACTCCTTGTATAACCTATAGCCAAGGTGTGATGAGTCAACGGTTGTTGTCTTGTAATGATATCGAAGGGCCTTTTGTTGGACGTAGAACTCTGCTACAAGTTGTAGGAGAATTGGGCTATGTCCAACAGCTTCACTCAACCTCATTAGTTGTCACTCATATAGTGCCAAAGATATTGCTCGAGGAGTGAGTTTATCTTTTTAGTTTGATCATCCGTCTTAGGGTGGAGGCTTGTGGAGAAGTATAACTTAGATCCCAACAATTTAAATAGCTCGATCCAAAATCATCCCAGGAATCGAGCGTCTCGATCATTGATTATATTATGCGGGACTCCCCAATACTTCACCACATTCTTTATCATCAGCTTAGTTGCCTCTTCTACTAAATAGTGTAGGGGTGCAGCAATGAAAGTCCAACTGACTCCAAAAGTCCAACTGACTTCCGCTGCTCCACCTTATCTTGTTGGTAAGTAAGGCACGTTCGAATATATTCCTCCATATCAGTCCCTATTATCGGCCAATAGAAGGCCCTCCCCACGAGAGCTAATGTTCAATGAATACCCAAATGTCTTGCTCAAAGAGAATCATGACACTCTCTTAAGAATTCATGCCTCAAATTATCCATTCGAAGAATATAAACTCTATTCCCTTTTGTGTAGACAAATCCCTCATGAACCTAAAATCATCGTGTCTTGCCTTTTTTTATTAGTTGCATCATGGTTACTGTATAGGGATCAATGTACAATTCATCCCTTATCCTGGAAAGGAAGTTGGAGTGCAACTGACTTGCTTGGCCTCCGCCCTCCAATTGTATGGCATTCACCCACTCTACTTTCTGGCTCAACGCATCGACCATGACTTTTACTCTTCTGGGAGTGTACTCTATTGCTATATCAAAGTCGGCTAAGAAGTTCTACTATCATGCTTACTTTAGGGAGAGTTTCTTTTAAGTTTAAAAGTAACTTAAAGCAATGTTGTCCATCCTCAGCACAAATCACGATCCGAAGGTAGTGCTGCTAAACTCATAGATAATGGACCACTGTTGTCATCTCCTTCTCGTGCATTAGATACCGTCACTCGGTCTCATTGAGTTTACAACTTTCATAGGCCACCGGGTGACCCTCCTGCATGAGTAGTCCCCCAATAGTAAAGTCTAAAGCATCTATATGGACTTCAAAGGGCTCCCCATAGTCTAGCAATTTGAGCATCAATTCTTCCAACACAATAACATTTAGATTTTGGAATGCAACTTCACATTTGTCAGACCATATCCAAGGCTGCTCCTTCTTCAACAACTCCATTAGTGGAGCTACATGCTTCGAGTACCCAACTATGAAGCATCGATAGTAGTTGACAAAATCAAGAAAGGATCTCAGCTCTAGTACCTTCTTTGGAGTTCATCATTCTATAACAACTTGTACCTTTGATTTGTCCATTTAAATGGAACCATCACCGATTTAATGCCCCAAGAATAAGATCTTCATCTTAGCAAAGTAGCACTTCTCCATTTTTACGAACAAAGTATTCTCCCTAAGAACCTTTAAAATTGTCCGAAGGTGCTTGGCATGCTCCTCGAGTGTTTGGCTATAGACGATGATATCATCTAAGTAGACGACCACAAACTTATCTAAATACTTCTTAAATAGTTGGTTTCTAAGAGTGCAAAATGTTACTGGAATATTGATTAAGCTGAAAGGCATCACCAAGAACTCAAACACTCCATACATGGTCACGTAGATAGTCTTCGCTTTGTCGCCTTCATTAATGCACACCTACCAATACCCCGACCAGAGGTTAAGTTTGGAGAAATACTTTGCTTTGCCTAGTTGGTCGAATAAGTCCACGATGAGCAGAATGGGATATTTGTTCTTCATCGTCACCTTGCTAAGGGCTCGATAATTGACATATAGTCGGAGGCTCCCATCTTATTTCTTTTAGAAGAGCATTAGAGCTCCGAATAGTGCTTTGGAACTACATATGAGACCATCGCTTAGCAGTTCATCTAATTGCTTTCTGAGCTCTGCCAACTCTGGAGGGGACATTGAATATAGTGGTCTCGCTAGAGGCTTTATTCTCAACTCCAACTCAATATGATGATCCACGCCTCTATGTGGTGGTAGAGTTTTCAGCAACTCGGGTGGCATAACATCTATGAACTCCTTCAGAATGTTTGCCACCACAGCAAGTTCATGGATGGCCTCCCCGTCAAGTGGCTCTAGCTTCATAGTAGTCACGAAGGTTAATTCTCCTTTTTGTATCCCTTTCTTTAATTGTAATGCTGATATTTGTTGAGGGTCCTTAGTTTTTCTCCAAGAGATGTGAACCACACAAGGATCGTCACCTCCCATCATACATAGGGAGTTTATAAACGACATTAGTACCTACTTCGCCGCGTGCATGGACTCCATTCCGATAATCACTTGGAAGTCATCCAATAGTATCACCATCATGTTTGTGCTCCCGCTCCATGTTCTGATCTTGATAGGGACTCTCTTTGCTTGCCCGAAGATCCACTTGGCCTCCGAGTTCACTGTCTTCATCCGACTTAGGCTTTTCTCCAAGATCAGCCTAAGTCGCTTTGCTTCTCGATCGGTAATAAAGTTGTGGGTAGCGCCCGTATCCACTATCACATGGGTTGTTTGGCCATTGAGCTTAATGTCCATGTACATCAGCTCGCTACTCTCTACTTTATATGGCTTTGCCTTCATGTTCTCCTCCACTTGACCCCGTAATGTATTCAACAAAGCATTACTCCCATCCGAGGACCTTACGGTTCCTCATCGTTACTATTGGATTCCGATCTACTTGAACTGAGGGCGATGGCCTTGCCCTTGTTTGATTTGGGGGGATGGATTGAAGCTGTTAAGGCATTGAGTGCATGTTTCTATCGGCACTCCCTCACAATGTGCGGCCCTCCGTACAAAAAGCATCCACCATGTGTTAGGGCCTTGCCTTTTGAGCTTGGCCATTTGTGGGAACTCTTTTTCCTTTGCTCGCCCTTGGGCTCCTTTCCTCAAGAATATTTTGGAGGGCGATTTCTTGAAGATTGTTTCTTTTTCCCTGAGACCTTCGAGGAAACAAAGTCAGTGAACCTTTCTATAACCACAATTGCCTCAATCACATTGGTGACATTCTTTCGATATAGTTCTTATTGAGCCTATGGCTTAATGCCATTAAGGAAACTGAACAACTTATCCTTCTCAGACATGTCTTATATGTCCAACATCAGTATAAAAAATTGCTTCACGTAGTCTCAAATTGAATTACTTTGGCGGAGTTATCTAGCTTCCTACTTGCGACGAACTCTATGTTCTTGGGTAGGAATTGAGTTCTCAACTCCTATTTCAAGTCCTCCCATGTGTCCACTCAACATTGACCTTATTGGATTTCCTCTAACAGGTTCGCCACCATCCCCATTTAGATATATGATTGCTATTGAAACTTTGATATCTTTGTAATCAGGCCTTATAGCTCGAAAGTACTATTTCATATTAAATAAGAAGTTCTTGAGCTCCTTTGCGTCCCTAGCCACCTCCATAGTAATGAGGCTCAGGTGCCCTCAAGTTTTGTGGTAGCGCAATATGGGTGTTGCTTCCTCCCGCATTTAGTACCCTTGTGAGCATTGTCACTCTGGAAGTGAGCTCCACCACGACTTCGTGCAGATATTGCATAAAGTCTTTGATGTCTTCCATCAGCCGATCGACTAGGGACTTGACCTTGTCAATTCGAAATTCTGCTTCTTGCAAGCTCTCTACCCCAAGAAGCCTTCTTTGGCCTTGGTAGAGTTCCTCCAAGCTTGCTTCAAGAACATCCAAGCGGGTTTCTGCTATTGTGACTTTGGCTCTTTTTCCTAGTTGATACTCCAGATTGTGCCTCTTCCGCTCGCGAAGAGTAGCCAACTTTTCACTCGTCATGTTTGCTGCCACGCTCCTCCAGAGTGGCTCCAACAGTATGAGAGCGAGTTTACACTTGCAGACCACCTATGGCTGCTTGGGGCAATGGTCTAGCTTGCCCCATCTTACTCGATTCGCCATGATGCTTTGCCATAGCGAGATTACGATGTTTCTTTGTTGCTTGCTCAAATTGCTTGCCCGCTTTGATACCATAATGTCACAGACTTAGCTGGAATTGCCTAAGTCATGAGGCACCCTTGCAGCAAAGTCACGGACTTAGCTGAAGTTGCCTACGTCATGAAGTACCCTTGCGCCAACTCCTCGGACTCAATTGATATTACATAAATCATGATACGCCCTTGTGACATATGCGTCCACAAAGGGTCGACCTAGTTGTAACCTTGTACAAGTCTCGAAGGACCTCTAAAATAGAGAGTTCATTAGTTTAAAAACGAGCGACGAATAAGTCCCGACATCTCACGAAGAGGGAAGCTTTACAAACAATTCAATGAGCACCCTGAGTGCAAGACGAAAAAGAGAGGAATGAGAAAATAAAGACTTTAGAATGTTGAACGAACAGTTGCAAGTCCGTAAACAATTGCTCACCGAGTGTTGGGCGTGAAGGCAAGTTCCTATCAAGTTAATGTGTGAACTTGTAAAGATTATTCAACACCCAACACTACAAAACCCCATCATGGGGTTCCAAGGTGTTGAAATGGTTGACATTTTGCATGAGACTATGGTATAAAAAAATATGTCGTAACACATAAAAACGAAGCCATTTTGGGGCAGTTTGGTATGATCCGACAAGCGATCGCACTACAGTGCTGCAAACTGTCATTTTTATATATTTCAAGCAAAAACACATAAAACCCATGCAAAACATGCTGTTATGTATCTGTATAAGCATGCAAAAGCGACGAACAGTTCGTTGAACGAAGTTTTTGTGAGTGTGTGACGACCGTTCGTCACACTACGTTAGTAGAAATTTGCTACAGCGGAAGCGTAAGGTGAAATGTACCTAAGATATGTGAGTCTAAAAAGCCCGATCCATAAGAGGAAATCCTAAACGCTCCCTTGACTAATGAACTAAACGACATACTTCGAGCCCCTCTCATAAGGACCTCGAAACACGCCTTCTAGGGGGGACAAATGATAAGAAATATAATGTCCACTAATACATGATCGTCATGTGGGATTCGAGTCACTCCCCACCTATCTATCTACATGGATAAAGATTCAAAGCAAGTAAACATAAGTTTCCTTCACATCCATTATATCAAGGAAGATAATCACAAGCTTTCTTCTTATCTATTATGATGACAAAAACAATCATAAACTTCATTCTCATTCTATAAAGTATAAAAAGACATTTTTAAACCCAATACAAGAGACTCTTTTTGAACTAATCGAATCCGCATTTAAGAATCTCATATTACTAACTTATGTGTCGAAGAGATCGGGTCCGAAAATCTCTCCTGACCTCAGTATTCATTTAGATGGTACCTCGAAAGCTTTGAGTTTCCACTTGGAAGGATCAACAATAATTTTCCCTAACAACATTTTATTTTCTTAATAAACAAATAATTTTGTTTATTATTTATGAGCAACGTGCATATACTATCAATAAAAATAGTATAAAGATTACATACTTTTGATTTAATCAAAGATATCATCTTATATAAAACTCGGTGAATATATATATATATATATACTTATCAAAAAGTTTCCTTCCGCTTCGTGAGGCCCAACCAGTTTTTACATAACTATATTATTTGCCCTCGTAGATTTTTTTATAACATATATGTCCTTCAAATATTGTGACTGATAATTTAAATATATAAAATAAAAAGTACTCAAATAATCCTAATATACTAAATATGATACTGTTTTAAATGATTAGTATTTATTATAGTTCAAGTAACAATTTAATGTCAGTTAAATGTAGATTTATGCATGTTGTAGGATTTAGATGCTAAACTTCAAGTCGAGAGGAAGTAATTAATTAACTTTCAAGGGATTTATATGGAAAATTACCCCCTGTTTTCCACGGTATAAACGATCCCAAAACAAAAAGTAAACGGATCCCACGCGGAGCGAAGAGGGAGGAAGGAAAGAGAGAGGAAGAGGCCGAGGCGGCTTCATCCCTCCCACCTCCTCCTCGATCGATTGTCGCGATCTCCTGATCCCTAGCTTTTCGATCTGAATCCCATCTTCCTTTCTTGGAACCGGGGATCGGGGGTCGATGGCGGACGGCTCCGCGACGCGCCGCCTGCGCGAGATCCAGTCGCGGACGGGGAACAGGACATGCGTCGACTGCGCCCAGAAGAACCCGCAGTGGGCCTCCGTCTCCTACGGCGTCTTCATGTGCCTCGAGTGCTCCGGGAAGCACCGGGGCCTCGGGGTTCACATCAGCTTTGTCCGGTCCGTCACCATGGACGCGTGGTCCGAGGCCCAGCTTAAGAAGATGGAGGCCGGTGGCAACGATCGCCTCAATGGGTTCCTTGCCCAGTGCGGCGTACCCAAGGAGACCGACATCGTCGTCAAGTACAACACCCAGGCCGCTGCCGTCTACCGCGACCAGATCGCGGCCGTCGCCGATGGCCGACCCTGGCGCGACCCGCCCGTCGTCAAGGAAACGCTCGGTTCCGGGGCAAGGAAGCCGCCGTCGGGGCGGAGCGCCGGGAAAGGTGGTAACTTGGCGGGTAATGGTAGTTGGGATAGTTGGGACGGCGACGACGTCACATCGTCTTCCGATATCAGGAGGAATCAGTCGGTGGGCGATTTTAGGGCGGGGAGCGGAGGAGGAAGAGGGGTGAATCCGCCCTCCAGATCCAGATCGACGGTTGATATATACACTAGGGCTCAGTTGGAGGCATCCGCCGCCAACAAGGAGGGCTTTTTCTCGACGAAGATGGCAGAAAATGCTTCTCGGCCTGAGGGAATTCCACCATCTCAGGGCGGAAAGTATGTTGGTTTCGGATCGACTCCACCACCCTCTGCTCAGAGGAACAACCCTCAGACTGATGTTCTCCAGGATACGTTTTCCATTGTTTCTCAGGTGAAGAGATTAGTACATTTGTCATACATAGATAACTGATCGTTTGTTATGCATTTATGTTTTGTAAGCTTAAAGTTGTTCAGTCAAAGTACAAGCCTACTAGATTTCTGCTATTCGTTTAGTTAACTCAAGAAAACTTAATATTATTTATTCAATGATTTAATTTGCAAAATGGAAAGGACCATTTGTTTTCTGCAAGTTTTCTTTCTTGAAACCTTAATTTTCGCAACTTTTGAGCATCAGAACTTACCGAAAGCATGTAAGTGTTTAGGCTACATACTGAAATACTTTGAATGTTCCATCATTTTTAAGTGTCCTTGGAAATACTATAATCATGGTAATTTAAACTATTTTAGTAACTGGGTAACTTGTTAAGCAGCATATTCTTTGTCTATGGTGGTAAACAAAATCTTAGTAGTATTAAAGATGTTTTTGGTCCAGTAGTCAGCAGGCTTTGCATTCGTACTTCAATCAAACAGTTTCTTAGATGTCTTTTTCACACTGAAGTAATGGTCACTTTGGAAATTAGCACACCTAATTAATTGAGATTTGCACAAAGAAGTTTAGGTAATAGCCTAGACTACTAAGGCATCTCAATAAGTTTATTGTTTTTATACTCTATAAAAAACCTTGTGGATCATTGACCAATATTGAATCCCATGAAAATGTGAAGGGTTGCATTAGGTCACTAACAATAAATGTAAAACAATGTCAGATCTCATGAGCATGGATGTTAATCGATTTCAGTATAGATCTAGATCGTCACCCGGAAGTGACATAAGACACCTTCACTACCTAGGTGTCCCAAATTGCAAACGGTAAGTTAGAAGATCGCCCGGAAGTGGCCCATCATATTGTTTTGGACTAATGGAAATAAAGAAGTTAGTTCAAGAACAAAGGATTATGTTAGCTACTTGGAATATGGGAACACTGTTAGGGAAGGGATCAGAATTGATAGATAGACGGTTTGATCAGAAGAAGAATAAATATTATTTGCTTACAAGAGACTAAGTGGGTAGGGAAAAAATCTTTAGAGATTGATAGTACTAGATTTAAAATTTGGTATACTTGAAAAGTTAAACACAAAAATGGTGTAGGAATTATTGTTGATAAGGATCTTAAGAACATGTTGTAGATGTAAAAAGATTTGGAGATAGAATTATAGTTCTAAAATTTATGAAAGGATAAGATGGTTTGAATGTCATTAGCGCTTATGCTCCTTAGTCGGATTGGATGATCAAACCAAAATAGAATTTTGGATGATATCATTCAAGGAATGTTTATAATTGAAAAAGTTATAATTGGAGGAGATTTAAATGGTCATGTAGGGAAAACATATGGTGAATATAAAGGGGTGTATGGAGGCTTTGGTTATGGGGAGAGAAATGAAGCTGGTAGCGTGATTTTGGATTTTACAACCTCGTATGATCTTATAATTGTAAATACTCACTTTAAGAAGAGAGGTGAACATTAATTACTTATAAGAGTAGTTATAACTGTAGATAAATATACTTTTTTCTCCCTAGAAAGGGAGATAAAGTAATATGTAAGAATTGTAAAATTATACTTGACAAAAGTTTGATGAATCAACATAGGTTGATGATATTAAATATTAATTATAGACAATGAAAGAAGAAAAAGATAGTAGAAAAAATTGCTAGAACTAGATGGTGGAATTTTAAAGATGATAATATAAACACTTTTAAGAATAAGATGGAAAAAAAGACAACTTGGAACTTAGATGAGGATAACATTAATATTATTTGGACTACGATGGTTAATAATATTAGAAGTCTAACAAAGAAGATTCCTAGTGAAATTAAAAGTAGAAGTGCAACCTTAAGAGAGAATTGATGGTGCGAGGAAGTTCAAAAAATAATTTTCACTAAAACATCATATTTTAAAGATTGGAAAAATTATAAAAATAAGAAAAAAATTAAAAGATATAAAGAATTTAAAAAAGAGGCTAAAAAAACAGTTAGTATGGCAAGATATAATTAGTATGGCAAGATATAAAGCTTATGATAACTTTTATAATGAATTAGGTACCTAAGATAGTGAAAAAGACATATGTTGAATTGTTAAAGCCAGAGAAAGAAATTGTAAGGATTTAAGCAATATTTGATATATTAAAGATGAAGATTAAAGAATACTCGTTAATGATAACGAGATTAAAGAAAAATACAAATTTGTTTTATAAATTATCTAGTAAATATTCGACACAGGACTTAAATTTAATGATCATATATTTATTTATAAGATTAGAGCTAATAAAGTAAAATATGCATTAAAGAATATGAAAATAGCAAAGAGTGTGAGGCTTGATGGAATTCCTATTGAGGTATGAGAAAGTTTTAGGGAAAAGGGAGTAGCTTGGTTAACTAGCTTATTTAACAAAATCATGAGATTCGGAAAAATGTCTGATGAATAGAGAAAGAGTTTTTTAGTGCTACTTTACAAAAATAAGGGTGACATATAAAATTGTTTAAATTATAGAGGAATTAAAATCATGAATCATGCTATGAAACGTTAGGAAAGAGAGATCGAAAGTAGAATAAGTCAAACAAATATCTCTGAAAATCAAATTGTTTTTATGCCTTGAAGATCAATCATAAAGACTATTTATTTATTAAGATAATTAATAAAAAGTATAGAGGAAAAAGAAAGATTTGCATATGATATTTATTGATTTAGAAAAAGCCTATGATAAGGTTTCTAGTGATTTATTATGGTGAGTTTTAGAAAAAGAAGGTGTATCCACTAATTATATTGATGTTATTAAAGATATGTATGATAATGTATCTATTAGTGTTAAAACTAGACGGAATATGTCTAGTAAGTTTTTTATTAGCATATGATACACCAAGGATCCGCATTAAGTCCCTATCTTTTCACATTGATAATGGATAAACTTACTAGTCACTTACATGATAGATCTCCCAGGTATATATTATTTGCTTATGATATTGTCTTAGTTGATGAAAACTTAAGTGGAATTAATTATAAACTTGAGCTATGGAAGCAAGCATTCGATACTAAATGTTTTAGATTAAGTAAAACTAAAGTTGAATATATAAAATGTTATTTTAGTGATTCTAAAAATAGATAAGAGAACATAGTTAAATTGGATGGACAAGAAATCCTCTTCAATAAAAGCTCTATGTATCTTGGATCAATTATTCAACAAAATGGATAGGTTGATGAAGATATTATTTATAGAGCAAAAATAAAATGGTTAAGGAAAAATAGATATTTTCTTTGAGATTCAAAGAAAAATTTTATAAGATAGTTATGAGACCAACAATGCTTTATGGATCTGTGTGTTGGATAGTTAAGAAAATATATATACAAAAAGTTTGTGTCATCGAGATGAAAATATTGAGATTGATGTGTGGAGTTACTAGGAAAGATAGAAAAGAAAATATTTTTATTCATGAACAATTAGGTATCGTTTCAATGAAGGATACGATGATATAAAATCATTTAAGATGGTATGAGCATGTGCTGAGAAGACCTACCGGATATAGTAGTCATATGAGGTGAAATAATTAATTTCAATGGTACAAGAAGAGACAGAGAAAGACCTAAAAATATTTTAATATAAACTATAAATAAAGATTTAAGTACTATGAAATCAATTAAACATATGATTTCTTATATATATCAATGATGACAAAAGATCCATATAACCGATCCTAAATAGTTGGGACTTACAACTTTGTTGTTATTGTTGTATCATTGACCAACATTCCTGATTTATGAGACAAATTAATTTTATTTTCAACTACTAACATTAGTGTTCAAGCCTCAAATTGCAACACCTATTCTATGTCTGTTCATGTCCATATGGGTCATATGTGTATATGAATATAAATCATCAATTTATGCTTTTGGTTTCCCCACTGGAAGAATTATATGTGCCTTTTTGGAGATCATCAAGCTTCTTTTCTTGAGAGTAAAGTTTTACATTTACACATTTAACTAATCGGCTTGTTAAAGTACACCATGTTTTTGCTGATCTTTTAGGGTCTGGGCCGGCTTTCTTTTATGGCTACCTCTGCTGCACAGTCAGCTGCTAATGTTGTTCAAGCTGGCACAAAGGAGCTGACATCAAAGGTGCTCTTCATTTTTTTCTGCAAAATTTGCTGGCATAAGCTGGCATTCACTTACTCTGTCCATTCTTGACTGTTTTAATTTCCCTTCTGTGATGATTTATATAGTGATGGCAAAAGAAATCATGTTTAAGTTTGTGCTCTACAGAAAGAGTAAACTTTTAATTTGGCATCCCACAAATTTCCCATTTTTTTTGTTTAAAGCCTTTTGATTTTCTTTTAAGCAGAACTTGTTTCTAAGTGAATTGTGGAACCTTGTACTAATGCAAAAGGATATATAATCAGGATCCTCAATCTTGGTTCAAAATTATTTCAATAACGTGTATTTATGTGATTCATATATCTCAAATCCAGTTGCAATGTTGAAGAAGATGGTCTACTAGTTGTTTTACACTATATAATTGATGTGCATAGGTCTTTCAATTGTTTTATTAGACAGATGGGAAACGGAAAGACACTACTTCTGTCAAGTAGATTTTAGATACTGACCTAAAGTCTCCTGCTTATGACCCTACCATGTATGGCTTAGCACCCTAGCATGTCAAAGATATAAATAGCCCATATAATGTACTAGTCGAGTGCATTCATTAATGTACCTCTGTGGCTGGAATTACTCTGAACCTAAAATTATCTCCTAAATTACGTTTAAATTGGTAATTTTCTTCTTTACTTTAGATCTTAACAAGCATAAGAGAGTTGGCAATGGTGTCTTTGTAAGAGATATTTGATTCAATCCACGCCTGATAGAAGAACAGATTCAGGACCACTTAGAATCAGATAAACCTATGTTGGATGACTCAAGGCTGCTAGTCAAAGGACCCTGATAACTTTTAACTCAGTCACCCTGAATCTTCCATTCGTAGATCAATCAACAAAAATTCTGTATCTACTTTGAAGCACTCAGATTGGACATGCAGCCATTTCTGTTCTAAAGGAATCCAAAGTAATCCAGCTCCAAGGTTTTGGGAAATGGATATCTGATAGGTGAGAGGTTCATCTGTCCATTCTAAGCAAACTTGCCTAGGTAACCTTTTGAGAGGCCTAGGCAAATGACCTGAATGCACAGGTGTCATGTAGGGAATTATTATTTAATAATGCAGATTAATATATGTATACAGAAGTTAAGTTCATACTGTTTTAGCAATTTTTAGGTTCCCATAAAACATATGATTTATATGAATTTATCTTGCATTAATATTTCAATGTAATTCACATACGATGGAATTCTTAATATTTACTATTTGTATTGGAAATTCTGATTATAATTCTAAGAGTTTTTAATTTTCACTTTGATGTCTCTTTGCAAGTGTTTTGATGAATGATACTACTGAATGCACCTGTTATGTTAACTATTGGCATTTAATTGCAGTTCTCAGTTTAGAAATAATGTTTTTGTAACAAGGGATAACCTGAGAGAAGAAGAAGCCTTTAGGAACCTAGGTAGCTCCCCAGATCCCATCTAGAAGTTTGGATTGTTGCTTTGCCTGAAACTCGAGAAGTGTCAGATTCTTGGGTAATTTTGGTTGCAAAATGACCCAGGCAGATCACCAAAGTGGACTAGGTGGTGCCAGGACAACACTATCCTCGAGTCAAACAGACAAGACCTGAGTACTTGCTCTGACGCACATAGAACTTCTATTTCCTGCATCTTATTTTACTTTTATGTACCAAGAAGGACCTTTTGTGCTGGAGTTTTTATGGTTGCCCAGCTAATTAAATGTCCTTTCATGATTAGCTTGTATCGTTAAAGCCCTTCATTTGCACTTTATTAATCCAGATGATAGAGGGAGGTTATGATCAGAAAGTCAATGAAACTGTGAATGTCGTTGCCACCAAAACCACTGAGATTGGGCAGAAGACATGGGGGATCATGAGAGGTGTTATGGCAATGGCATCTCAAAAGGTTGAAGAATATGCCAAAGAAGGGATCAACTGGAACGAGGATGATTGGTCATGGAAGGAGAGTGAGAAAAATGGTCCTTATCAAAAGTTTGGGCAAAACAACAAGGACTGGAATTCTTTCGAAGAGAGCTCAGAGAGACATCAGAATTCTGTGAGCTCCTGGGATGATTGGGATGAGAAAGCAAGGAAGAAAGAGCCTGTAAAGGGGACAAATGGTACTGATCAAGAGTTTGGGCAGAACAACAAGGGCTGGAATTCTTTTGAATCGAACTCGGACAGACATCATAATTCTGTGAGCTCCTGGGATGATTGGAATGAGAACGAAAGGAAGAAAGAACCCGGAAAGGGGACACAGAGTGGTAGCGAAAGCTGGGCTGGTTGGGATGATGTGAAAGATGATGATGGCTACAGCACCCACAATCATAGCTCCTCATCTGGCAACACTACTAATCAGAACAGGAAATCTGGTTCCACATGGACAGATGGTGGCTTCCTCTGATGCTGGTCTATTTTTTATATCATTTTCCTATAGCATGGTAAGATGCTTGTGTCAGTACTAATTTATATTGTTGATAGCTTGGGGTCTGCCCCATTTTAGTTGCAATAAACAGTGATCTTCTTCTGTGTGATGTCTTCTATATTTGCAAGAATAGCAGATAATCATATTTGTGGATCGTATACCATTTGAAATTTTCTCAAGGATGGTTCTGTTTCTTTCACTAAATATATCATGCAGCTCCACTGATGATGTCTTGCACTGGTAGATCTTCATGCCATCATCCCAAATTCCTTATTAAATATTTGTTTTTTTTTTGTTTTAGAAAATTGGTGGGAGATCGGTTAGGTAATAACTTAGCTTTGGTTCTATAATTGGATCCTTAAACATTATCTGTTTTGTCGCCATGCATACTTGTACTCTGAAACTTATATTTCTGCTAATGCTTTGTATAAATGAGTTTGTGTTGTCTTCAGCTGTGTCATAGTAGCACTTATGGATGTGCAGTAGTCTTTTGCATCAGCCAGCATTGACATTTATTCTCCACCTACTAAGAATTAAGACTGTCTCAAGATCTCATCTAACAAATTTTTCGTTTGATCTTTGACTGGGATCGAATCTCATCTTTATCGTTTTTCCTTTTGCTCCATCTATTAATTATTTCTAAACTTAAGGTCTTAGGATTGAATCCCATCTTCGCTTCAACATTTACTTCTCGATCTACAAAAGTATTTCTAACGTCAAGATTGGTTCCATACCCTTATTTACTTGCATCATCTTTTGACGCTTGCTTTACTAATCCTTCCATGCAAAGTGTTCATCGACAATTTTGTGAAAGTTTGAATCATCCATTTATGCAGAAATTGAAGTTTGAATCATCATTCATTTATGCAGAACTTGAAGTTTGAATCATCATTCATTTATGCAGAACTTGATGCAATTGATATCAGATCGCCCGAACCTATTATTATAAGTTTGTGTGAAAGTTTGAATCATCATTCATTTATGCAGAACTTGATGCAATTGATATCAGATGGCTGAACCTATTATTATAAGTTTGTGTGAAAGTTTGAATCATCATTCATTTATGGAGAACTTGATGCAATTGATATCAGATCGTCCGAACCTATTATTATAAGTTTGTGCGCATGACATGCTACAACCATCAATTTACCATGGATATAAGATCTGGATTATATTTGCATTTAATGTTGCCGAGAAAAAGAGTCCTGAAATCATATCACATTGTGTAATCAAATCAAATATTTGAGATTGAGATTTAAATTTTGTTTTCCATACTTGCCATCATAATTTAGGAAATCTTAATCTACTTCCTTGTTTGTTGATATGAATTAAGGAAATAACTATTAAGTATTCCAAATATGATGATATCATATTTGTTAGTATATTAAATGGAAATAATTTATATTAAATAAATACGAAAATTAAATTTTATTTCCCTTAATAGAGGCTCACCACCTCCTATTTAAAGGGGAGGGATTTCTCTCTTTCGTTCCTTACCTAGTCGAGCCTGACAACGGGAGGAACGAGGAGTTACACCCTGTTGACAAGAGGTAGGTTTCCCGACCTTTCTTAAAAGTTTTAGCTTTTATTTTGATTCTTTAAATATTGAAAGTTTTATAGTTTGAAAAAAAATATGCATCAATTCTTTAAATGTCAATTTTTTTTGTATTAAAATAATCAGTTAAAGTTTTCATAATATTCTTTGACCCATGATTAAGGTTTTTATTGTAGAATTAAATATGTAAAAAAAAAATATATGTTTTATATGATATATTTTATGTATTACAGTTTATCTTCAATCTTTTTTGGATTAAAATCTTGTTAGACTAGAATATGTTATCTAAAATCCCTTTTTTTATATATTCTTTGATCTGAAATTTAAAATATATTATTCTAAATGATTTAAAATATGACTAGAATATGTTGAAATCTTATGTGTTGAAAACATGATTTTTATTTGAATTTAGAAAGCTATTTCCTTGTGTTAAAACTTATCTCCTAGTCCCTCTTTTAATGTCTTATGGTTTCTAGTCAAATTGAGAATGTTATTTCTTTGTATTAATGCTTTTCTCCTCATCTATCTTTTAATGCATTATTATGTTTTCATTTATGTTGTTAATGGGTATATACTATGACTAGTCCATGGGCCAGGGCTGGGGCAGTTTTATGTAATGCATGCTCAATCATGTATAATGCACATGACCAGTAGATGAACTGGCTCAATCTAGCCCAATATTATTGTTGAACTTGAGCCCAAATATTGATTGAATTAAACTAAACTTGATTAGTCTTGATCAATTCAGGGTGATTCCGAATTAATTGACTTATTCAAGTTAGTTTAACCTAAATTGAACTTAATCTAGTCTAAATTATACTAGTCTAGGGTGGTTCCAAACCAGTTAAATAAGGATTAGAGATCAGTTCAGTTAGGCTCTAGTAAATCGAGTTCAATTGAATCGATTAAACTAGAGTTCAAGTCAATTGAGGGTTAATTTATATTATTTGATATTGATGATTTTTGAAAGAGATGTTTTAAATATGTTATTTCATCCCGAAATGGATATGACCAGTGTGAGATTATATTCCTGCCGAGAGCAGGTAGGGCGATTCCCTTCGGGGATTAGCGGGCCGTCAGACGTGGCGGTTGGACGGTTCCTCCATCCGCTGTTGGGAGGAACGTGTCCCCACTTTGGCGGGTGTGGGACACCACTCCATCCGCTGTTGGGAGTGTGATATGAGTTTGCCTCCATCCGCTGTTGGGAGAACACAAACTCGCCAATGGGATGATTGATTGAATTTTGGTCATGTATTCATCTTGATTTGACTTTATTCATCTTGATTTGACTTTTGGGGTTCCTACTCAGCGTTGCTGAATTTTCTTTGTTTTTGATTTTCAGAGCAACCTCCCTCTAGTACTAAGTCGGATTCTAGTGGAGAGCGGACCTTCCTCTACCGCTAGGTAGAGCCACTTGGATGACTCTTGAAGTTAACATCACTATATTTATTTTTTTATTTGTAATTTGATGAATAAATGAATTGTAATAAATGGTTATAGATGATGAATAAAGTGATGTTTATTTATTTGGCCTGTGTGGAGTAAAAAAAAAAAAAAAAATCAAGGATGTGACACATTGGGTTTACCAAATGCTGAAAACTCTGTTTTAGCTCATACCCATGACTCAAATGCATGGCAAGTGCTACATAGAGTTAGTAATGCCTGCATGTTTTCTTCCTTTATAGCAATGACACAGTCAACCAGAAGACAAACCAGAACAAAGACACAGGCAATGAAGTAGACCTGCACCTGAGTCCAAAATATTTATAGGACATATATAAGTTGTTGCATTATTTATTCATAGGCATTACAAACTGTCTTATTCGGATAAATATGCAAATAACTAATCGATGTGCTGCTTCTGCACACCCAACCGCTGCCGGAAGTCTTCCTCCATGAAAGGTAAGCCTTCACGTAGAGTAATCTTTGGCTCCCATCCAAGTAGTTCCTTTGCCTTTGTGATGTCTGGCTTCCTCTGGCGCGGATCATCGGGTGTATTCTCCACATTCTTTAGAGGCACTGCTGGGTTGATCAACTGAAACATCAAACGGATATCAGTGTTATATCATCATCATTGCACTAATTTATCAAATGAGATTTTAAACTCTATGCGAAGATGTAAAAATTTATCCAATGAGTTTTCAAACTAAATCAATCATGTAAAGAATTTAATGATAAACCTTTGGTAAGTGAATTTGACACATTACTATTAGACTTTCGAAGATATTTCAAAATGAGCATTGTCTATGGCATTCGGCAAGATGAAATCGTTGGAGATGACTTCTCAAGGAGTGAAACTTTACCTCTTTTACGGTTTCAGCAAGTTCCATCATCGTAAATTCACCTACAGCATGCAACTTTGGCATTAGAGAAAGTAGAAGCATAACATTCTGACGTCCTCATCTACCAAACATCACGTAGCCATGCCAGAACACCTTCAACTCAGAACACAATACTACAATGAGCAACATAAAGGCTCAAATAGCAAATCTAAGGATTACCTGGATTCCCAATGTTGATAGGCCCGGTGTTGTCTCCTTCCATTAGTCGAATAAGACCATCAACCTTCGATGTTTAAAGAAGCTATATGATCAAACAACCAGTCGCAATTCTATAACATTACAAGCATAATTCTAAGTAGAGCATATATCCACCATGTCAGAAACATAACAGAAGCTTCGAGTTTGTGTTCCCGGTGCTTGAACTGTTAGTGGCTCACCTCTGTAGAGCGAAGAAAGCATAGAAAAGAGACTTAAGTGATCAAAGATCAAGGACAACAACTAAAAATGTGATGATGACAAATTAATAGAAAAGGATCCGTGGTGACATATATAAGTAGCAAAATTGCTACAGTATTACCGAATTGCCTGAGCGATGAAGTTACTGACTACACGGCCATCATCAATATTCATGCGTGGTCCGTATGTATTGAAAATTCTTGCAATTCGTATTTCTGATAAGAGAATACATCAAAAACATTAACATAAATACAATTCTACTTAGCCAACTTAATAAACCACAGGAAGAAAAGTTAACAACCGACACACCTAGGCCATGCTGCCTGTGATAATCAAACATCAACGTCTCTGCGACACGCTTTCCTTCATCGTAACAACTCCTTACTCCTAAAAATTAAAGCTAACAGTCATAAATTGATTAGAAGCATAATTTCAAAGCTGGGTTCTCCAGTCTTCAAATCTATATTTGCATTCATGTATTTTACAGCCAGTGCGTGAGTATCTTATGAGGAAAAAAGAAGTTAAATCCTATTAGAAAGAGGCAAATACTACAGGTTAATCTGTTGAAATAATCAACACTACATAAATATTTACTCATGCCTTTGATTCCGTATCTGTTGTCATGGCAAATAAGATATCAACAAAGGAACACAACACCAATGGCAAGATAGATTAGCTGAAGAAAATATCTTCCTTTGCCACCTATGATGGACCTAAATTAGAGAAAGGAAGTCCAAGTTCATCCCTGCTAATTGTACTCATTCTTGCACTTGTACACCTTAAAGTTAATTAAAATCCAGATTTACCAAATGAGAGCAAATTAAGTTACAAGAGTAATTATGAATCATATGCTAATTTGAGGAACTTGAAGATATTCCATCTAAGAAAATATGATACATTGGATAACTGTAGGAGACAAGTTATAATGAAGAATTATTACCAGAAACATCAAAAAGAGGGTATCCTTTTTTTCCACAAAAAAAGAAGAAAATTCTGATTTGAATACATATATGAATATGTCACACCTATTGGGTTAACATTGCCCCAGTACTCTTCCTTCTGAGGATGCTCGAGAGGATCACCATAAACCTCTGAGGTTGAAGTCAGTAAGATCCTGTAGGAAAAAACATACATGGAATAGTAGATTTGTTATTGCAGATAAAAAGCATGAAATGTGAAAAAAAAAAAAAAAAAAAAAAAAAGGGGCCACCGGAGCATAGCTTACCTTGCCCCGACCCTCTTTGCAAGCCCCAACATGTTTAAGGTGCCAATGACATTTGTTTTTATTGTCTGGTAAACATCAAATTATGATGTTATCACGTTGAAGATAGCTATGCACAATGTATGAACAAACAAGCTATCAAGCATGCTCTGAAAAGGCTATTTTGTTGTCCCCCGAAAATGATATTCCAAATTTTAAATAACAAAGACACACACCTTAACAGGATTGTACTTGTAGAAAATTGGAGAAGCAGGGCAAGCAAGATGGTAAATCTGATCGACTTCCACCAACAATGTCTCGGTAACATCTAAAGTAGTGAGAACACTTAGAAGCAACCAATGAACATCATGGATGACACACAAAGATATATATCAAACACATTATAAGATCTTATTACTGTTGATGACAACCATGCACTGTACTAGAAAGATATAAAGGGAACATGAGAAACAGATGGGTGATAAGCTTCCAATACTGCAAGAAATTTCATTTATTAATGATTAATCCATCTTCTACTTTTTGTGAATATTAGGACATATGAATCTGATATGAGACAAACCTATGATACTTTTCAACATCAGTAAGATGTTAGATTTAAAAATAATCTCCCCAGCTAGCCTTGACCATGGCTCCAGTGTTCTGATTAGAACCGTCGATTTTGACCAATAAAAAAAATTGGATTTCCCCACCAAGATTCGAATCCAAATCCTTAAGCTTAAAATGCTAACCACTACACCATGGAACCTATTTACGTTTTATTCTTACTTCTTTCATTTATAGTCAGTTCAAAATCAAACCAAAACCACCGATTCCGATTCCGAATATGGTTCCAGTTCCAATTTCTAGAACCTAGAACTGAATTGTATGGCCTCAGTTCTTGTTTGGTTCAAAACCATCGAACTATCAACCCGATTTGATTTCGGACCGATTCGGTTCAAGTCCAACTCAAACTGGGGTTAGGCTTATCCCTACCAAGAGATGCTTCCATTATTAGGTCTACCAAATTTCTTGTATCATTAGAGATAATAAGCAATTTTCTATCAGAATTTGTGGGTGGTATAAGAACGGGGCTTGGTACAATAGTAATGTTGCTCCTTTGCGACAGACTACGTTTCGAGTCATGGAACTCATGGAACAACATGTTAAAGCCACGTACATTGATCCTGTCCCACATTGGCGGGAGCCCCATCTCTTGCATACACCATTCTTAATATATGAGTAGCCTTATTGATATATTTCAAGTCCATAACAAATTGAGAACCTTAAATACAATGTTCTAGGAGCACAAACAAGATAATGTATTCACTAACATATCCAAGCGATATGTAACTATTAGGCCAAAAAATAAAAAGATATGAGAAAAGTTACTAAAGCTTTCCTTTCATTCTATAAAGTCATATATTCACCTCTATCTTGCTATTTGTTATCATATAATTTGTTGTTCAGAGTATAAAGAAAAGAAATAGCATGATGGCTCACAAATGCCTCGTAAGATGACTAGCTCGGAATCATTTTATGCAGATATATCAATTTTTATCACACATCATAATCCTACTGCGATTTAGTATTCTGAATATCAAAGATGTATCATCCTTAAGTGCTCTGTATCTTATAGCATGAAGCATACTTGAGATATTCATGAGCAGTTTAAGATTTCAATTCAATATAGAAAAAGAAAGTACTTTACCAATGACCAAAGTCTAAACATTGACATTTACTGAATAAGCACAAAAAAGATACCATGTCTAATAAGCTCAAATCTTGGATGCCCAAACCACTTCTTAAGGTTGTCTTTCGATCCAGTGAAATAGTTATCCACAACAATAACCTGAAGATACCAAATATAACGTAACACATAATGCAAATCATGAGGGCGCCCACAAATAATTATTCATATGATCAGCATCGGTTAATTAGCTGAAGAGACATAATATAAGTAGCAGCCTTATGCATGAATAATCCTCGCATACATTCCCTTTTTCTTTATTCAAGAAAGTCAATTTGACCAACTTTTTGTTGCTAAAACGAAGTTACAGAAAAAGTAATCTTCCACAACTTGTGAAGGCCTATAATCAGGCATTGCAGATGCCTAGTGCCAAAAGCATTGTAAAGAAATCAAAGAAGTTGATAACATTGTTAAGAACTCTGCAGTTATGTATTATCATTCAGATAGCAATGTATCCCGGACCACATATAATAGCAGAAATTGACAACAGATTCAAGTAGATTACATTCAAAAATTTAACGCAGATCATGCCAAATAGCATATGCTTTCAGAGAAGGCCAAGTGTCACGCTAAATCCCGATCTTAGTCAATAAGAATCATCCAATTTCAGATTCATGAAGGCAACAACAAGTTAAAAAGGTAGCTACATCCAAAATATGAACATAGGAACCTATATTATAGTAAATGATCACATGCTATTAGCATGAATTCTTAACATAACTGATCCATACCTCATTCTTCTCGTTTTCCATCAACTTGTCAACAAGATGAGATCCAATGAAACCAGCCCCTCCAGTAACCAAAATTCTCAAATTGGACTGCAGCAGGAGCATCGTAACAAAACAATATCTATCAGTTAAGTTTCTAAAATAGAGACCAAATGAGAAGCGACTCCAAAGCTCATTACTAGATCCAAGTAATGCGCAATAATGAATTGGAGGAAATGGCCACTCTTCGACCAAATCTCAATTGAAATCACTAGATCTAAGCAATGCGGGAAAAATTCCTGTCTATAAAATGAACTAAAAGAAATGCCAACTCTCCTACCAAACGTCGACTGATGTTATTATTAGTTCCGAGTGATGTCCAATATATCCTTTACACATAATAACGAACAAAAATAAATGATCATAAACATGAAAGAATAGATAATTGATCCCCGTAAAATATTAAAAAAAAAAGAGAAAAATTACCTGAAAAAATTTGGAAAACCGGAGCGGTGAAGGAATGGGAGGTGGCCTCGTGATGGTGTGCTGATCGCCATTAGCGAGCTCCTTTGCCATTGCTCGGACCTCGCCTCAAACAACTGATCTGCAACAACGGTTTAAGAGCGCCAACCACGTCAGATCTCACCAAAAGCATCAACAAAAGAGGCGAAAAGATGACGAATGCCGAACCAAACGAATAAACAAAAACAACTGAAAATTGCAGCAAAGAAGCGCCTAGAAACTAAGCGGTGAGAGAAACAGTCGGATCAGAGAGGCCTATATAAAAAGATGAAGCGGAATCGAAGATCACCAAACCACGGGTGATGCAATCAATGCACGGAATTCGGAGGAAAAGAAACGACACTAGCGATTTAAAAGCATAAAGGGCGCACGGAAGCCCCACCAGATCGGGATCTGAAATCACCGTTTCAGCCACTAGAAGATTCGAGCTTTTGTTCCCGAGGGATTGGGTAGGCTTACCGCGGCTGAGCTGGTGCCAGATGGGATCGTTTGGCCAACGAGGCACCGGCCTGCGAAGCTGCTCGTCTCGCCTGTCACGGTCGAGCGACCCACCGTGGAAGGACGTCTCCTCATTGGCCGAGATATGCGGGTGCCACATAATGATAAAGCTTGTTTAGATGGGAATCAACCGAGTGCCCCTAATGATAAAGCTTGCAGTAACGGGACCCACATGTGGGCCCAGGATCTCTTCCCCGCCATGCCGCGTGTAACCGGCATTGCGAACCCTCCTAATGCCCGTTGCCGACCCTAATCGGCCGCGCTTCGCTTCGGCGGTGCGAAACCGGAGGGTTGATGCCGTTCTTGTCTTCTCTCCATCACTCTCCCTTCATTAGAGGCCAATTTAAGATCGATCGAGATTTTGATCGGGCTATCTATCTGGTTGGTTGATCAAAGGCGAAACGATCGACCTTAATCCGATGCAATGCTACTGGTTGGAAGAAGTCGAATTTACTTGTTCTGTACTCACGATGATTCGAAAGCGTTCTGTTTCTACTTGCTGAAAGCTTCCCATCTGATGCATGACAGTCAGTGTGGTGTGAGATGTCGAGAATAGACACTGTTGAAGAGAGATTTCAGATCGAACCTTCAAGATACGGGTCGCATAGCGGAGTGGATATCGCGTTAGACTCCGGATCTAAAGGTCGTGGGTTCGAATCCCACTGCGATCGTCAGCGTCTCTTAGCCCTTTTTATTGTGCGGATTTGACCATGGTCACAGCTGTGTATTGAGCCAGTAAATCAGCTATAAATCCATCACAGATATTTTTCAGATGTATACTACATACATAAAGTGAATGAAGTTGTAATTAGCATATACTTATTTTGTGTACCACTAAAGTTGAGTCACAATGATCAAATAGATTTATAATAATCTGAACAGTATAATATACAATTATTAACATGAAGATTAAGCATATTACCACTTTGATCTAGTATTGAACACGATGCAGATAAACTATCCAACATATCAATCAATAATTTGGATCATAAAGGAAAGTTTAAATTAATGGATCAGTTATCTCACCAAATTAAATCGCAACAATTTATATTAGACATGGAGTGCAGAAATTTTACTACCATAACTTCTTACAGTTATGGTGTGTGCAAATAAAAGGAGAGTTCTTACGTGTTGTCTGTCTAGTGGCAAGTCTCATGATGGCTGTGTCTTCCGTCTTCCGATTGGATCTAAATGCACAATGCAAAATATGGAAGAATCAAACTTTGATATCAAGAACATGTATAACCAGTTGAGAAGGTATCTAAAACATGGACCGCATTAAACATAATATTAGTTAATTTCCGGTGAAGGTATCAAAGATACAAGTAATTCCTTCATCCACATGTTAGAGCTGCAGTTGTGGGGTTTCAAACTTTTGTTTGAGTCTTACATATCGACCATCTGCAAAATAGCAACAAAAAGCACATATTAGCAAAAACAACTACTTCAAGAAATCACTTGTTTAATACCCAAATAATTTTTTCTCTTAACTTTCTCAAGCCAAATATATCTGATCATCGGAAAAACTCATATAGATTATGAATGTCTATGGTTGACTATATCAGGTATCATTTCTACATAAAACATAAATAATTAAACGAAACCCCAATAATAGAATTATTTGTTCAAACTCACCAATGAGTTCTTCAGCAGGCTGCTTAACTCTGCGAGCGAGATCCAGGAAGGAGTCTAAGCCGTCGTGAAAATCTCGGGATAGGCTTCTTTGAAGATTCTCTCTTTTTCTTAGGTTGAGATATTTCTCCACCTATAAAAACCACAGCTGTAAAAAATTTAATACCTTAAATTGTGAAATGTGACTGTAAAATTGTCCACAGCTTACACATTTATTTACCTTGATCTACTTCAATAAATTTGACACTTGATCTTCTGGGTCTTTTCTTCCTTTCTTGTGTCCTATCAATAATTGTTTCCATAGATGTGAAGACCAATTCCCTCTTGCTGCTTTCATCATCCTCGGATGCATCAAGATCTACTATCTCTATTATCTCGTTTCTCTCTCCAGAACCCTGGTATTGGTTTATGATTTTTGTCAATATTTGTGGGCCAGAACATGACAATTTTGTGCTTACTAGACTGGGGAACTTCTCATTTGAAGACTCTTTCTCAGTTGATTCAAATATTCGTCTCTTTACACCTGAACGAGTTAATCGTGTCGAAACTCCGCCACCATTCAACTTCCCTTTTATTGTTAACTTCGTTGGATGGTCCTTGGTAGCAGAGGAAACTAGGCACCCAATTTCTGATTCATTAGATTCTCTGCCTGATTTTTTGTTCAAAGTGACTGAGTATGGAGATTCATCAGGAAAAAACTTAACAACATCCCCTCTACTGATAGCGATTGAGCTATTCAACTTCAAGTCTTTGATTAGTCTTTGTTTGGTCACTTCTTGGACAATATTTGGAAGTTCAATAACATCATCCATGGTGCAGGCAATGGATTGGATAGCAGTAGCTTCTACCTCCAGATACAGATGGTCGTCTTGCTTCTTTTCAACATTTAAGGGTAGGTCTGATAGGCAATCTTGTAACCTAAAGATGGAAGATTCTTGCTTATCTGCTAGCTGTCCATGCACTAAGGAAGCAAGTGCTGCTTGAGCAGCAAGAGGATTGAGTAGAGGAGCATTATCGCAATGCTTCACAAGTTCTGCATTGACTTTGGTCTGGCTCCTGGTGATTCTTCTAGAGTTACCTTGATTTATGAGTGAAACTGTATCTGACGTAATAGTGCTTCTTCTTCGTCTCACAGAATTAGCTGCAAACAGAAAATTGTTTTCAGCAGTATAACATTGATCTAGAAGTAACTGGTGAGAACACCTCTGAAAATCTTGTCCATATGAATTCTATGTAAAAAATGAAGATATTTTCTTCTGTAATTGAAAAGTACATGTGCATTGCATTATGTTAACATGAGATGCATCACAACTTAGTGCATTTATAAGAACTCCATGTCACTAATACTAAATTAGCACAAGATCCGTAACACACCATACAAGTTAATCATTAGGAATTATTGAGTCAGCAATATTTTAGATCAATGGTTCCAACTATGAAACCCTATTTGCTTTATTTTAACACCTGCTTCTTGAGTGCTTGCTCAATGACTAATATAAATTTCTTTGCCTGTCAACAAAACCATCAGGTAATAACAATATGTTTGAGTAGCAAAATAATGGGACAAAGAGAGCAATACCTTGTTTACATTTCGACAGTACATCTTTTGAGGGCTCAGATCCATCAGCCAATTTGCTAATCATCTCTACTTGCTTTTCCAGATCTTGAGGGAGGTTAGCCTCACAGGTAGCTTCCTCTAAAGAATTAAGGAATGGAAGAACTTTCACATCAGGTATAGGTTTCAAAGCAGCCAAGAATGCAGCTACTACTGGGTGGCTATCAATTTTTTTATCTGAAAGCTTCATAATTGACTTAGATGGAACATTTATTGTTATCCCCTTCAGCTTAGGTACAAGCCATTTGACCACAAAAGTGCATCTGCAGTGCAACCTGTGTGAGTGTCTCACCCTGTATGCCTTCAAATTTAACGGTTGAGAATGTCAGAACAGATTAACTGAAGAACCATTTATAAAGGGAAAATTGACAAGAAGAAAAAAAGAAACTACAGTAAGAAGCTTTCACTGCACTCCAATGCAACCAAGAGAGCATACTTCTACATACAAAATTTTGAAGTTCAGTTTGCTGAATGCATTTGTTCATGAAAAGATAAGAAGATTATGAAACTTTTAAGGAGAGGTTAGACTGTTAAGATCCCTTTTATTTTCTGAACTTTGAATAATGTTTTACTGAGTTTGTCTAGTCCAGTAAGAATCAAATAGAGACTTATTTAAGATTTATTTATTTATTAGGAGTCCAAGTCCTGATGGACTCAGGGGTGGAACTATGTAAATATAGATGTATCTGTTTCTTTTCATCATTTATGAAATATTATTCTAGCTTTTAGCAAACCCTAGGAGGTCGATCCCCTTGAAGTGATCATCCCTTTTCTTTCTCTTCTTCTATGATAAAACCCTAGGGTCTTATCATCTAGTATCAAAGCAACGATCCTCGACGTTCCGCTGTAATTTCTCACATCATTTCGTCGTCGTAGCCATCATCATCTTAAAAAGAAAATAATAGCCGGGAGTCGCGTCCCATCCCGCTCGAGCGAGAAAGGGCCACCGCCTCTGTTTCCCAGCCGCGGTCCTTCTCCGCATCTCTACAGCAGCCGCGACCACCACCTATCTCCTCAGCTACTATCGAGCGATCAGTGCGAAGGAGGAGACTATTTCTCCCGCCAAAGATGCCACCGCCAATAGCGCCCTGCGTCGCCCATGATGCTCGCTACCTCCCCTTAAGTCGCAGTAGCCGCAACCGCAATCACAATCGCTCACAGCGACGCTATTGCCTCCAGCCGCGCACGCAGCAACCGCGCACGACCGGCATCTGCAACCCCCTCCGTCGCCATCTTACACCCCAACTGCCGCAACTACCATCTCTCTCCTCAGCTACTGCCGAGCGATTGGTGCGGCTTACCAACACCACTGCATAGAGCGCTAGGGTTCTCACAAGGACCCTCGGCACTCCCGTAACCTTCTTCTTCTTTGCCAGCCTGCGGACCACCAACTTCGGCCAACCCCAATCGCGCTGCACGCAAAGAACCTCAACCTGACCCTCGTATTAGGTAGGTACGACCCCACCGAGGAGTCCCAAAACCTCTCCTCCCCAACCTCCGTAGCTTCTTCACCTGTTCCACCGCCGCAAACAAGACCAGTGACCTAGAGGAGCAGAGACAGGGAGTCTCACTATTGCCACCGCCGCTTCCTAACTGCACCGCTGCCGCTACCTCCCAGTTGCCGAGAAAGGAAGGAGACAAAGAGGCAGACAACCGCTACCTCGGCATCGTTGCTTCCCAGTCGTTTCCCTGTAATATCATCCTCCGTTTTGGTGTTTTCCTCGGAGATAATTTCGCAGCGGCACTCCATGCCTTCACCGCTACCATAGGCCAACATCACCACAGCCGCACAAATAGGCAGAGTTGATGCCCTTGACCAAACACCAGAAACAGGAATTGAGAATTACTAATCTGCAGTCTTATGCACAATGACTACCGATAACTCGATGAAAGTCCAACTAGAAGCTTTAGAAGCCAGAATTGAGAATCGACTACAGGAAACTCTTAATAATTTCAAAAAGAGCCTATTGGAGAGCTTCAGCAAAATTTCAACAAGATGAAAATTCAAGACTAATGTTGAACCGACCTGGAGACACCGGAAAAAGGAACCAAGAACAGGACATAAGCTACCCCCGCATGAAAGTAGAATTTCGAAGATGAGAAGATAGAGATCTAACCAGTTGGATCTCTAGGGCAAAAAAAAAATTTTGTTTTCACAGAACTCCAAAAGAATCCAAGGTGGAAATAACTTTCATCTAACTAGATGGAGATGCCATTAGTATAGTTGGTACGAAACCTATAACGGGGTCCTCTCATGGGAGCAATTCAAGAAAGGACTTCTTGTTCGCTTTAAACCATCTGAATACGATAATGTTGATGGGCAGCTGGCGAAAATTTATTAGACTTCTAAAGTACTAGAATATCATAACAGATTTGAACGATTGTCAAATCAAGCCAGAGACTGGTCCGAACAACAACTGGTGGGAACATTTATCGAAGGACTTAATCCAGATATCTGGTGTGAAGTCAAAGCTCGCCAACCCCACACTATAACAATCGCAATCTCATTTGCATGTTTGCATGAGAAAAAAAATTAGTAGGGAGAATCGTTAAAACAGAGGTGACAACAAACAAATGATCTGCAGGGCACCTGCCCTATCTATTTCGAGCCAAAACCTTAACACCTGAAGACTAACCCGAGAAGAACTCAAGGAAAGATCAACGACAAGGGCAATTTTTGATGATTGAACCAATTGGGAAGGAACTGAAAGCTAATAATGTGAACTCTGATCAATAAGGTATGGATTATAATGAAGATATTCAACCATTAGCCAACTACTCTAACCTACAAACTATGAAAGTTGGAGGAACTTTGAAACATCAGCCTGTTACAGTTTTGATTGATATTGGTAGCAGTAACAATTTTATTGATAGTAAGATTGATGACCAATTGGCCTATCACATTAAAGGCTATAACAAATTCGAAGTAAAGGTCGTTGATGGATGATAAGGGACCATTTGATCGGCCGGCCATTGGTGCGACCCATAGGCTCACGAGGAATTGTCCGCTTTGGGCGATGGGCGCACCCGCACGGTTTTGCCCTTTCGAAAGCATGTGAGTTCTAAAAGGCGCCTCTTAGGGTAAGGGAGACCTGGCGGGCTTATGAGCCCTTGGTTCCTATACTCCTCAACCAATGTGACTAAATGGCCTTATCAATGCTCCCTCCCGTAGGAGAGCCAAGGGCTCATAGCCAAGGTGCACGGCTCGGGAGCGAGTGTGCTCGGCCAAGGTGCAGGCCTTGGACCCTCCTTCTAGCGCCAATCTAATAAGGGACCATTTGGTCGACCGACCATTGGTGCAGCCCATAGGCTCGCAAGGAATTGTCCGCTTTGGGCGATGGGTGTACCCGCACGGTTTTGCCCTTTCGGAACATGTGAGCTCTAAAAGGCGCCTCTGAGGGTAAGGGAGACCTAGCAGACTTATGAGCATTTGATTCTCATACTCCTCAACCAATGTGGGACTAAATGGCCTTATCAGTGGCACCAGGTCGGTCGACCAAAGAGGGTAAGGGAGACCGAGGTGAAATTGTCGGTCGGCCATTGGTGCAGCTCGTAGGCTCAAGAGGAATTGTCCGCTTTGGGCGATGGACGTACCCGCACGGTTTTGCCCTTTCGGAGCATATGAGCTCTAAAAGGCGCCTCTTCGGAGGGGTTCCTTTCTGACCATTCAACACTAACAAGATCTTCGGAGGGGTCGAAGTCGGGAGCCCCTTCCCGACCTCGACCTGTGTGTAGGGACCGGAGCCCGAGGAACCAGCGGTCAGCCCCAGGGAGCCTCCGACTCAGAAGCCAGAGCTCAAACCCGACCCGCCAGAGGTGGACGATCTTGCGCACCAGGGATCGAACCAAACTGTGCCTGCTCGCCCTACAACGGTGTAAAGGATCACTATCAATGGACGGATTTTAATTTGTGATAACAAGTGTTCGAAGATAAAATTGATTATACAAGGACAAAAGTTGCTTGTGGATTTCTTTTTACTACTCTTGGAAGACTTCGAAGTGGTGCTTAGAATTGAATGGCTATCAACCCTGGGTAATGTTTTTTGAAAATTTTCTAAACTAATCGTGAAGTTTTTTTATTAATGGAAAGCAGGTGATCCTAAAGGAAAGACGTTGAAGTAAGGTCACAATTGCCACTAGCCATCAGATGGAGATGGCTCTTCAGAAGACTGCAATGACTACTACACCGGAGGCTGGCCCATTGCTTACACTATCAAAAAGTGGAGACCCTACTTACTTGATCAATAGGTTGTGATGCGCTGCAGATATCCTATGACTGAAGTGCTGAAAGAGAAGCTCCCAGAATTTGATGTCGCTCAACCTTGAGGACAAGGCTAATTTGAAGGGAGAGGAATTGTTAGGATCCCTTTTATTTTCTGAGCTTTGAATAATGTTTTATTGAGTTTGGCTAGTCCAATAAGAGCCGGTTATGAGCTTATTTGAGATTTATTTATTTATTAGGAATCCAAGTCCTGATGGACTCAAGGGTGGAACTCTATAAATATGGATATATCTATTTCATTTCATCATCTATGAAATATTATTCCAGCTTTTGACAAACCCTAGGAGGCCAATCCCCTCGAAATGATCAAGGAGGCCAATCTCCTCGAAGTGATCATCTCTTTTCTTTCTCTTCTTCTATGATAAAACCCTAAGGTCTTATCAGAGACTTCTTATCAGAAAGCCAAGAATGCATTTGAACATCTATGTCAACATTCTGATCCATTGTTTAAAGAGAGGTTGGAGACTTCAATGTCAGGATCAGGTATGGAAGTTTCCTGTTCAGTTTCTCCATCTAAGTTTATATTTCTTATATGCATCTGGCATACATGTACCAGCATAGCAGCCTTTCTAATTCCAACTGACATGAGAGCATGGCATGTATATAATATTCTATATCCATGATGCCCATAAAATGAAAAAAGAGAAAATACTTCAGTTTAACTAGTGCATGATAGTCATGTTTCAATCAAGATCGAAAGTCCTAATTTTACTAATCACAAATTTCTATTAGTCAACATAATATTTATCTAAGACCAGGTTTAAGCAAGGTATACACACTTATCAATTACTAGGTTCCAATAAAAAATATATTTGACCAAAGTGAAAGAAATGCCTGAAACAGTAGCTCTCTTATTTGGTGATATAGCATCTTGCATGCACTTGGATGAAGTTGGAGATGAAGTACTTAAAAGACATTTACATGAGTAAGAAAACTTGCATAAGAGAACCAAATATTAAGACATGCCACAGAGAATAATTCTATCTCAGTTCAAGAGAATAAGGCAACCCTGCAATAAGTAAAGCTAATCCTGTATTTTTCTTATCATCTGACTTATCAACTAAAGATGGATGCCATCAAAACATGAGCTTCATAAAAAGCAATTCTTTCACAAGAAGCAAATACCTTTTCTATAACGGCATCAAAGTAGAAGCACTTAGACTGCACAATGTTCATGACAAGGACTTTTTCTCCTCCCCTAAGATGAGAGCAGTTATCCTGTACAGGGTTGGAGCGAAATCGCAGACGCCCCATCAAGTCTTCTCTGCTTGAGATGATATCTTCCTCATCACAACTTTCAAAGTTCAAACTAATACGAAAGACAGCACTATTTGAACTGCACCAACAAGCCATGTTTGAACTACAATATTAGTATCTAAATTGTGCACGTATACATACACATACAAGTCAATGAAATTTTCATCTATCTACTGCATTACTTTCTCTTCTTCTAAGCAATTTCATTATATGCCCTGTAGCGCCTCGACAACCTTCTTATGCTTGTCACCGATCCACAACCATAACTATGCCATCGTAGATCGTGAAAACAGCACATGCATTTGAAGAGTACGTTTCTACGAGTAACTACGGAACTAGCAATACACATTCTAACTTAGGGCAAACAAGCGCATAGCACCAAACACTCTTCGCAGTGCGTTCGGGTAACCAAATCGGCGGCATGAACAAAACACATTGTTAGAAGAACCATGGGAGGAACAGCGATTCTCGAAATACGGAGAAAGGCTTGGAGAGACCTCAAGGTGATGCGGCAGGGATGCCAAGAGTCGTCGTCCCTGCGCTTGGCCTCGAGATCGAAGGCCTCTCCAGAATCCACCGCATCCATCGTAGCTCGGATCACCGAACGAGGGCTCCCTCCGGCTCTTCGTCTCCGATGATAGTGAGCGCTCTCTACGCCTATTCTATTATGCTTCCGAGCCGCGGTCCAGTATTGCGCGGGCTAACATTAGACTGGTGCGTTTTCATTCATTATACGGTCCATATTGACGGATCCAGTGTCATCGTAGTTATCCATGCCGAGGTGCAGGATTATTAAGTTGTAGTCACGGTTTACGGGAATAGCGAGTGTTGGTAATTGAGGGAAGGTGTGACCAAAAAAGGAAGAGCATATAGCGTCGTGCAGAGGCACGAGATGGGATGGCCGTCAGATCTTGATCGAACGTGGTTCATTGCTTACTGTATTCTGATCAAGCGTTGTCACAGCTTTCCATTTGTTGCTCTTAACTTTCTTCGTGATGCCAATAGTACCAAAATCGTGATAGGTTAGTATCGTCCATTTACTTATTTATTTATTTATTATAAAAGATAAATAATGTAGATGAAATTTGAACCAAAATATTACGATAAACTATGAAGGTATTTGCCAACTAAGGTAATTTACACTTTCAAAAGACAACAAATATGACTTGAACCACTTAGATTAATGAATAATCTAATTCTATCTAATAGGAAATATTTTCATACCAACCGCATAGCAATAATTGGCGGCCACAAGAAGTCGACGTGGAATGATCCAACATGTGTTTGAGTGGGGGAGAGAAGTCAACCGGGCACACGACTAACTCCATGTCATTTGGAATCGTGCGAGTGGACGCTGCATCACAGAGGTCTGGATGAGTTGACTCATGTTATCAAGAACGTATAGGTCGATCACTCACATGGTCATGTCGAACAAGATAACAACGGACATTAATGACCTGCGTACCTTTGGGTCATCTTCATAGGTATAAATGTTGACTCTCTAACCTGGGAAAGAGAATTGAACCTTTTACACCACAAAAGATCACTTATCTGAGAGGTCGAGTAAAAAATTATCCCTCCCAACCTCGACCTATCATGTAGGAACGCAATGTAGGCAAGATAACTCAAGTCTTACTTTGGGTCGTTCATAATAACATGACAAGAGCCTGTCCTCGACCCGACCTTGCCTCCCTGGCATCCTCACCCTAGGGACCCACATGAACGCCTGTACTAACCCTCGAGAAACGACATAAAGGTACATAACAACTAGCAATATGTATCTTAGAAAATCCATTTGATAATTATAATCATCTGATTTTGACTAGGTCAATGGTGAAACAGGTGGATCAATTAATTGGACCATATATTTAGTAATAATAAAAGAAACGTTAGGAGTGAGGTAGACAGGTTGAGAGGATGAAAGATCAATAAATATATTTTTTTTCTTATTTTTAAATAAAAATCTAAATTGTCTTTTAACAAAACTTAAGCATCTTTTAATCGATAAAGAGTAGAAATGATGGTATTAAGTCTTTTTAAGAGTCAAACTATCTAATTAATAAACTAAAACGGTCAATTATCTGATTTTATAATTGTTCTTAATCCCTTATTTTGTTTAATAAACGATGTTATTGTAAAGAAAATATGAGAATTTCTTTTGACTCGTTTACTTTAATGGGTTATTTGGATTTTTTTTTTTTTGACTGAAAAGATTAAATCCCTTTTAACGTTCGACAGATTAGAACCCTAAACACCGGCCGAACAGACTGAATTAGGACTACCAACTAAATTGTTTCACCAAATTTGTCATCGATTAAGCGCAAACATAACAAGATATGTTTTTAAGTGGAGTGGAAGATTAAAATGAGCCTGTAATTAGCAAGCATCATATAGCTTCCCCTACCATCGCCAATGGCAAGGAGGAGACAGAACATGGTAGAGGGAGCAAAGAATAGGTTGATAAAGATTTAGATTATCAGATGAGTGTATTGTAGATCAATGACTCGGGCTCAATGATAATTAAATTATCGGAGAGTTATCTTATCAGATTAGATCCTATTGATAATACAAGAACTTTCATGTTCAAAGGAACAAATCCATCTCCAAAACACAACAGCTAAATAGGGTTTAGAAAATCTAGTTCTTCCCCTTGCAAGTAGAACAAGAAGACAGCACAGGGGCAGTTGAGGCACAGAAATGTGCAAAATGATTCAAGGAGTTCCCCATGTCTCAATTCTAAGTTTAAGATCATAACAAAATTGGATCAAGCCAATTCTGTGGGATTTACTGTGTCACTAAATGCTTTACCACATGAACACAATTGAGAAGCCCACAATGGGAGACTAGAATGCTGTCAATATCTTGAAGACTACCAGACAGAAGAGCCACAAAGATGTGCTACATCATCAATCCTTGCCCCCAAATGCAGCATTGTATCAGGAAATAAGCCAATTAAATGTGGAATCACCCCAGTGAAATACATATAGAAGAGTCAATTTAATGAAACATAAAGTAGCAGAAATTTTAATAGGTCATCATTTTAAGACTGCATAAAATTATACAAACATAACATAAGAAGAAAATATCCAACATAAACTGATCTTAACAATTTGTACTACAAAAATGCTTTTGTTTGTTTTGTCGAAAGAGCTACAATTGATGGGGCTGATATGCCAACACACTGATGAATTTTACAAATCAGCAGTTGTGCGTACAAAATCATCACAGGCAATATGAAAAAAATTTTGATCCTTGTACCGAAATAAACTGGAGAAATCAAACAAGTACCAAAAAAATCATTACCGTGTTTCATAAGTGAACAAACGTCCACTGAACCCACTTTATATCATGACTGAACATCACAAAATACCAGTCAGTCAATGAAACAAAGTTCATTGTTCCATGAGAAGCACACATGGAAAGGATGAACTTTCATTTCATATTTTCCTTTTTATGATTCAGAGTTAGTAATCAATGGAAAATTGACCATGGCAACCAACCAATACATACAAAATCACAGCCTATCAAGTCAACAAAAGTTCATTAGCACCGAGATGAGGAGGGCGCATACAAACACGAACCTCGTGTTCTTCGGGTCCAACGCTATGTTTAGGGACCATTATCTCCAAAACAGTTCCAGATTCGTCATAGTAAGCTTCCAGCTTAGCATCTTCAGGAATCCGTGTAGCTAGTGGTATTTCTCTCACAAATTCCCCTGGAGGACAATGCTCCGGAGAACGATCAGTCAGCTTGAATGTTCTATCATGTCGCTTTATGTAAGGCATCCGTGCAGTACTGACACATGATATCTTCACTATCCCATGTGTGAGATTGTTTTTCCAGGATACCTTCACCCGCTGTTGATCAGAAAAAGGCAAGCTAACCATGATCAAGTATCCGTCTGTATCCTCATATATTGTCTTTGCAGCAGTCACTGGCCCACAAGCATGCCTCATTACACCAGTAAACTCATTTACCCATGATGGTTCAGCTGGATGAACTTCAATATCTTGAGGTCTGTCCAAATATGGAGTGCCAGACATACAACCATCCTCATTCACCGCATGGGCAAAGAAATCCTTTCTGCGTTTGCTGCACACGGGCGAAAGGTCCATGCAATCTCCACCTGCATGGTTTGATGGTTGTGTTGACAGATTGAGACCTGACCCATTTGGCAATTTCCTTGAACTGGGATGTGATGCGCTCTTCGAAGGAGGTGGAGGTCTCTCCAGCTCAAAATCTGTGCTTGGAAGATTCCTCCATGATTCAAAATCACTGGCTTCAGGTGGGATCAAGAAATTCTGGTCTCTGCCAGTGAGCTCCATCCACTTCTTGCGATCGGCCTCTGAGACCATAGAGAGGTTCGGCAACCTCACAATTTCGATCCCATGGACGCACTGTGGATTTGACAGACCCCTGTATTGCTTCCTCTGCATCCGATGAGAACGCACAAAACCCTTATCAACACTGAAAGGGAACTGGGGCTCCCCTAGGCGTGAGTGCCCATTCATGTAGCTCCGCAGCTGCATCTTCCCCAGCACGTTCTCCGGGCGCTCCTTGAAGGCCCACATGTACATGTTCTCCATGTCATGCTGGACAAGGAACACATCAAGCCGCAGGTCGGACTTGTCGAATCCTGAGACTCCATTTGCGTCACGGACGACCTTGCCCTTTGATTTCTCGGCAAGCACGGGCTTGAAGTAGAAGTTGAAGAAGAACCACGCGCCCCATATGCTGTCCCCTCGTTTGGCGCACTTGCGAGACACAGCGGCGCCACCAACGGCACCGGCCTTGGGGAGGTTGAGGACCGGTTCGGGGTCATAGATCTGAGGCCCGAGACCGACGTCCAACATGTCCAAAGCGTCAGGGTTCCAGGGCTGCTGCGGAGGGGACCTGTCGACCGAGAGCGGGAGATTGATGTCAGGCGGGCCGGAGAGGACGCTCTGCTGGCGCTGCTGGATGATGGAGAGCTCATGGTCGCAGTCGTCGCGGGCGGAGACGGCGATCCCCAGCGAGCCAGCGGGGTCCATGGAGAGGAGGGTGGAGGGAGGGTGGTGGCGGCGGTGGTGATTATCTTCCATGGACAGGGTGGTGAGTATGGGTTCGCCCATGGCGTGGTCTTCCTCGCCCCTCTCCGTCTCTTCCTCCGCTTGATCACCTCCTCGCCTCTTCCGTTCCTATCTATCCGGTGTGGTTGGAGATCCACAAGACCCAACAGAAGCATCCCATAAAACACCCTCACGATTCTATTCCATAAATCCCACCGCCAAACCCCCAACCAAACAAATCAAATTCCTTCCTTCCCCTTCCCTTCCTCCCCAGAAAGATCCCATTAACCAATTCCTCCCACAAAAACAAGAAAGAGATGGATCAAACGAACGTTGTTCTAACCCACGAAAAGAACGGATTGGGGTGGGATCTCCTTCAGAGGATTACCTTTCGGAGCTCGAAAGAGACGAAGAGGGTTAAAACGATGGAAGAATAGCACAGCCTTGGAGCTTCTACGACGATCGCCGTCTTCATGCGGGCGGTGTAATCCGCGAGGGATGACAAACGAGAGGACGAGAAAGAGAGGTGGACGAGGGAGCAGCGAGGTAGAAGGCCAAACGGTGACGGGGCGCCGTTTAAGAAGCCGTCGCGACGGACGCGGCCTCCACCGGATGAGCCCCGATTTGGCCGTTAGTTGACGGTAACATCAAGCTTTTGTGTTTTGTTTTTGTTTTTGTTTTTGTTTTTGTTTTGTGTTGTCAGAGGCCCCTCTCTTTCATCAGTCCAGAGATGACCCCCTTAAATGGATCGGATCCCGCTGAGCCACATCCGATAAGAGAGCGCAATTTCCCATGCCACTTATACTGGTATTTACATCAGTTGAAACATAGCCATTTATGTCATGATTAATCCTAATAAATCACTTACCTGTATCTAATATTGCTTAGGAATCTATATATGAAAGCTAATGATGTATCATAAGCATAGTTTCCATAATGATAAGTGAATCTTTCATCTAAAACATAGTTTCCATAATAAAAATGTTTTTTTATCTGCAATCTAGGCTAAATTACTTCCTTTAAACAAGTGAGATGAGGAAGAAGTTTGCTATTGGCAACCCTAATTTGTTATTGTCAATTTTTTACTATTAATATTTTTATAAAAATAATAAAATATAATTTTACTATTTATAATCTTTTAATTATCCGTCGTATCCTTATTCTCACATCCTCTTATTATATCCGTCAAAACCCTAATTGCATCGATGTTGCTTCTCTCTATTTCATCGTTGTTCGTTTTGTTTATAGTTCATCATCTTTTAACTCACCTTTTACGATTAAAATATATATATATATATATATATATATATTTATGTTTATTTGTATAGACATGTTTATGTTCATAAGCATAGTTCATCATCTTTTAACTCACCTTTTGCGATTAGAAAAAATATATATATATTTATGTTAAAAAAAAAAAGGAGATGAGAGCTTGATCGAGAGAATAGAAAAAATAAAAAAGGCATAAAAAGATGATGAAAATATTTATGTTTATTTGTATAGACATGTTTTATGAATATTAAAAAATTAAAAAAAAAATTATAAATAGTAAAAAAAAAAAAAGCTGTTAATGAAAATTTCATTGCAGGTGCAATCTAACAAGGAGCAACAGCTCCATGGCACTGAATCATTGACCTTAAAACATCCCTAACAGGAGAAAGCAAAAAAGCCCATTGGTTGAATTGTTTAGGAGGAGATTCCTGCTTGAGGTATAATCAAAGATACCATTCCTATAAGAGACAGACAAGTTGAATAAGATAAAAGAGGATGGGCAGCATCAGTGTTTTAAGCCTTACATTTGTGAGAGTCTCATGCTTCTCTGACAACTGATGGTGGATTTCCTCACTGTGAACAACCTCCTCCATAGCTTCATGCACAGGAAGCTCACAAGCAACAAGTCAAGAACACAGGGTAAAGAATGCCACCTCTCTCATCATTGCATATGGTGAGGTTAAACACTCACTGTGTTCATCTCCAGATTCAGTCTTAGGTAAAGGTGGGTGTTGATCTTTAGAAAGAGGACAAGTTGGCATCAAAATGCAGCAAATGGACCACTTGCTCTCTCATTATCAAACAGGTTGGAGTTCGCTCTCTCTCTCTCTCTCTGTGTTCTCGTTCGTCTGAATCTGAAGCTGCATAAGACAATAAACCATCAATTGGGGTGACAGATGTCATGCTTGATAGTCTTCGATCCTTCACTATTACATGAATCGTTTGTGTGTTGATGGTGAGGGGTGACAGTGACATAGTTACCCTACTTCTCTCCTTCTCAAAGATATATCTTTAGCACTCTTTTCAGACTAATCACCAACAGCATCTCTTCTGAACAAAAGGACCAAGAATCAGAAACTACAGCTTCCACATGTAGAGATCAAATGGGTAGAGCAGGTAAACAGGCAAATTGCATGATTAGCTTCTTTACCTGTGCCTGCAGTGGAGCACTCACAAATAAACCATCTGAAACTTTGTTGAGTTGAGGTCTCAATCAAAAAAGGTTATGACCTCAAAGTCTCCTTTACTAGATCATTGTTGGGAGGGACCAGAACAGAGTGGCCATAAACATGGTGCTTGGCCTCACCACCATCCTCCATGAGTCCTGAGACTCCAAGAACACCCCCCCCACACTGGGGTGGTAATGCCTCTTTTGTCCTGGTAATCAGCTTTGGAATGTTAATGCTGCAACCACCGAAAAGGCAATTCGACTGCTCCTTTCTTCTGATTGATCCAAGTCCCTGAGACAGCAACTGGTCCGTCCATGTTAGTAACTTTCCCAGGAACTAATGTAGCAGAAACAAAACCTCCAACATGTTGTAATGGCAGCACATGTTTTGGTCTGCAGTAAAAATCTGACACAAGCAGCAGATGCCACAGAATAGAAGTCCTGCTTTTCTCAAACTATATTGTATGAGCAGTGCACAATGACTTGAACAAGTTATTTAAATATATTATATGTTACCAACATTATTTTAGCAGTGTTTACAAACACAACACCATGCTAGAAAAAAATGGAAGCTGTGTACAATCAAAGGACCAATGACCAGCCTCTCAAGCGCCAAAGGGACCATTAGACAGAAAGGGAAGGGGTAGTGTTAATAGCTTCCATCACACAGTAGCATGCATGCAGTACACCATAAAGATATTATTCCCAAGACAGAGGCAATGACCTATGGGAACCCCAATGGCCAACTCCAGGAGATAGATAGCAAGCACATGGTACATTTTATTTGAGGAAATGTTAGTATCAAGGTTTCCCAGTTCAATGCTGTTAAACAAATGCCGTAGGACTCCTCTGCAAGCAACACTGGCATCTCTCTGGCTGATCATGTGTCCGCTGTCATATTTGAGTCTTGGACTCCTTCATGGCAACTCCACCAGCTTCATCAAGAGAGCCTGGCTCACCAGCTCTTCTGGTTACTTGCTCCACGTCCATGCATCATCTATGGCATCTTCCATCACCTCACTTGCTTGTGTTGATTCAAGCAACAGAGAGTACATACCACTGTGCCACTTCCTCTGCAGGCTACTGAAGCTCATGTTGTCATCCTTGTTCAAATGGTGAGTCGTGCTTGGATAACACTAGTTCAGATTTCACATGAACATCTCATTCCACCACATCAAACATGACAAGCAAGTGCCATCATGGAGACACATGAGTCGACTTCTTGCTTTTTATATGCAATCTTGTAGGCCTTTAATTGTCTAAAGTTCACCAAACAATTCTGCTGATAAACAAACAGACTCTTAAGTACACTTCTGCAGGAACAAGTAATATCTGCAAACCATCAAACCACCGGACAATTAAGTAAAGTGTTTTAGTGGTTTCCATATGAGTACGAGTTCTTTGAGATTGCCAACTATACTGATGTCGCAATTACAACAATAACAGACAGGAGTTTATGAAGGATATGGTTCTTACAATTAACCTAGACACATAAAAAAAAAATTCACTACCGAGAAGAAAGGTAATGTATTTATTTAAAGGATCAACAGCACTTCCCGTAGCAATTCTCCAGAGATCAATTTGTGTCATGAAGAAAGACTGCAGCTACAATGAACCGAAAGTCGGTGAAAGGACACTATTACATCCCTGCTTGATCAGGCTTATGCTGTCTTTGACTTGGAGAGAGCCTTCTTCCGCTGCCCAAGCATATATTGGTACATGTGTGGACTTCCTGTAGATACTTTTATCCAGTCAGAAAAGCAAAGTTTGTGCCTGTGAGTAGTTTGACTAGGATACACAGAAATGCAGAGGAACATGCCTGGGACATAGATTGCAAGGGCAAGAATCGATGCATAGAAATAATCAAAAGAGAAGTTCCATTTGTTGGGCATCCTAATGCAGTACTTCTCAGATGCCTGCACAATTGCACACAGAGTTCAACAAGATGACACATTTAAAAGAAAATAATAAAAATCACAAAGAGCTCAAATCTACCGACAACATTATATGACACATGCTTGATTTGAATTACCTTAATATAGGGCAAAGCAATGTATATGAGGCCAACCTCACTGGTGATTCCAGTTGGATACAATATCAAGAAGGTGCTGTATCTGCCAAAAATAAATGACAACCAAATAAAACAGTGAAGGCAGAAAATACCTTTATTTTAATTTCATGAGGAGAAAAGACAATTGTTCTATTGTCTGGAGTGACCTTTACCTAAGCCATAGCAGCCAGGAAGGTGCAAAGCCAAGTGCTTCTTTCATACCAAAAAAGGAGTACCTAATAATCTGCAAAATTACAGAACATAGACAAAATAGTGCATCAAATATCTAGGCTTCAGAGACTGACTTAATAGTTGTATTCCTATGGTTCGTAAGAGCAATATTTTCAACAGCCTGAAT
Source organism: Musa acuminata AAA Group (assembly GCF_036884655.1). Lineage (NCBI taxonomy): Eukaryota > Viridiplantae > Streptophyta > Magnoliopsida > Zingiberales > Musaceae > Musa > Musa acuminata. Next base: position 11,396,013 of record NC_088355.1, on the reverse strand, counting down.
AATGATGACGTTCATGTAATGCCAAACGAGAAGGATTGGTTGTGAAGCCATAGTTGGTTTAGGAATAACAATGCAACATGCTCACACACTACAAAAAACTCTTGTTATAGAAGATGAACCAAATACCAAAGAAGAGGATTAAAGGCAATGACTATGTTAGTGATGACTGCTAACTGACAGAAGAAGCAGCCATCCAAACTACCAAGATGTGAAACTCCAAGAAAGCAGAAATGCATTCTGGTGCACCATTCTTTTCGATTATTAGAATCTCAAACTTTTAGATTAGAAAGCTTGTTGAAGTTTTCATCCCTCATCACGTTCACAACTGGTTGGCCTTTTCCTCCAAATGCTCTCATGTTTACTCAAAGAAGCAAATTATATACAAGCAAAACCAAAGTTATTTTAGATTAGAAAGCTTGCTGAAGTTTTCATCCCTCTTGTCACATTTGCCACTGGTTGACCTTTTCCTCCAAATGTTCTCATGTTTACACTTTACCCAAAGAAGCAAATTATGTACAAGCAAAACCAAAGTTAGTCTGGTAGCTTAGTATTATCCTTCCTTCCTTATGGCATCCTGAAGGATTGTTAAAGAATGACTTTCCAAAGTTCCCTAACAGACACAGATATTCCATATTGAAGAACCAACTCACATTACCGGATGAAAATACAAGAAGCACATCATTTCCTCCAAACTGTCACGAACGGTCATTGCGCACCCACAACAACTTTGTTCAATGAACCGTTCGTCGCTTTTACATGCTTGTACAGAGACATGGCAGCATGTTTTGCCTTGGTTTTGTGTGTTTTTGCTTGGAAAATGTAAGCAACGACAGTTCGCAGTGCTGCAGTGCGACCGCTCGCCACGCCGGGCCGAACTGCTCCAAAATGGCTCTATTTTCACGTGCCACGGCTTGTTTTCTGCAAACCGCAGTTGCACCCAAAACGTCAGCCATCTCAGCACCCTGGAACCCCCCAGGAGGCACAGGACTGGATGGGGCTTCGGTATATTGTCGGGCATTAAACAATCTTCACAAGTTCGCACATTAACTTGACGATAACTTGCCTTCGCGCCCGGCACCCGATGAGTAGTTGTTTGTGGACTTGCAATTGTTCGTTCTACCTTCTAAAGTCATTGTTTTCTCCTTCCTCTCCTACAGTCAAGGTGCTCGCTGAATTGTTTGTAAAGCTTCCCTCTTCGCGAGACGTCGGGACTTGTCCGTCGTTCGTTTTCAATCTAATCAACTTTCTGTTTTACAGGTCCTTCGGGACCTATATGAGGTTATAACTAGGCTGAACCTTTACAGACGCATATGCCGCAAGGGCGCCTCATGACTTAAGCAATCCCAGCAAAGTTCAAGGAGTTGGCACAAGGGTGCTTCACGACTTAGGCAACTTCAACTAAGTACGTGACTTTGTCGCAAGGGTGCCTCACGACTTACGCAATTCTAGCTAAGTCCGTGACATTGTGATATCAGAGCAGGCAAGTAATTCAAGCAAGCAGCGAAGAAACTTCGCAATCTCGCCATGGCCAAGCATCGCGGCGAATCGAGCAAGACGGGGCAAGCCGGAACATTGCCCCAAGCAGCCGTGGGGGGCTACAAGTGCAAACTCGCTCTCATGTTGTTGGAGCCGTTTTGAAGGATCGTGGCAGCGAACATGATGAGCAAGAAATTGGCTACTCTCCGTGAGCAGAGGAGACGCAATCTGGAGTGCCAACCGAGAAGAAGAGTCATAAGGAAAGACTCACAGCGACCGAAACCCGCTTGGATGTTCTTGAAGCGAGCTTGAAGGAACTCTACCAAGGCCAACGAAGGCTTCTTGAGGTAAAGAGCTCGCAAGAAGAAGTTGAATCCTGAATCGACAAGGTTGAGGCCCTAGTCGATCGATTGACAGACGATACTAAAGACTCCGTGCAACATTTGCACGAAGTCGTGGAGGAACTCACTTCTAGAGTGACAACTCTCACAAGGGCACTAAATGCGGAAGGGAACACCACCTGTGTTGCGTCGCCACAAAACCTGAGGGCACCTGAGCCTCATTGCTATGGTGGTGCTAGGGACGCAAAAGAGCTCGAGAATTTCTTATTTGACATGGAACAGAACTTTGGAGCTACAAGGCCTAATTCTGAAGATACTAAAGTTTCAATAGTAACCATATATCTGAATGAGGATGCAAAACTTTGATGGCAAACCCGTTAGGAGGAGATCCAACAAGGTCGGTATCGAGTGGACACATAGGAGGACTTGAAGCGGGAGTTGAGAACTCAGTTCCTACCCGAGAACACAGAGTTCGTCACAAGGAGGAAGTTGAGACAACTCCGCCAAAGTACTTCCATTCGAGACTACGTGAAGCAATTTTCTGTACTGATGCTGGATATACAGGACATGTCCGAGAAGGATAAGTTGTTCAGCTTCCTCGATAGCCTAAAACTGTGGGCTCAACATGAACTGGATCAAAGGAATGTCACCGATGTGATCGGGGCAATTGCGATCGTAGAAAGGCTCACCGACTTTGTTTCCTCAGAGGACTCGGGAAAAAGGAAACAATCTTTAGGAAACCGCCCCCCAAAATATTCTTAAGGGAAGGAACCCGGGGGCGAACAAAGGAAGAAAAGTTCCCATAAAGGGCCAAGCTCAAAAGGCAAGACCCCAAAACCTGACAGATGCTTCTTGTGCGAAGGGTCGCACATGGTAAGGGAGTGCCCACAGAAATAAGCACTCAATGCTTTTTCAGCTTCAATCCACCCCCCCAAATCAGACAAGGGTAAGGTTGTCGCTCTCAGTTCAAGCAGTTCAGAATTCAATAGCGACGATGAGGAGTCGCAAGGTCCCCGAATGGGAGCAATGCATTTGTTGAATCCATTGCGGGGTCAAGTGAGGGAGAATATGAAGGCAAAGCCATTCAAAGCAGGGAGTAGTGAGCTGATGTACGTGGACATTAAACTCAATGACCAAACAACCCGTGCAATGGTGGACACGGGCGGTACCGACAACTTTATTGTCGATCGAGAAGCAAAGCGACTTGGGCTGATCTTGGAGAAGAACCCAAGTCGGATGAAGGCGGTGAACTTGGAGGCCAAGCGGATCTTCGGGCTGATGAAGGGAGTCCCCATCAAGATCAGAACATAGAGCGGGAGCACGAACATGATGGCGGGGCCATTGGATGACTTCCAAGTGATTCTTAGAATGGAGTTTATGCACGCAGCGAAGTTGGTGCCAATGTCGTTCCTAAACTCCCTATATATGATGGGAGGTGGCGACCCCTGTGTGGTTCTCGTCTCTCGGAGAAAAACCAGGGACCACCAATAGATATCGGCATTACAACTGAAGAAAGGGGTACGAAAAGGCGAATTAACATTCATGGCTGCTGTGAAGCTAGAGCCACTCGACGATGAGGCCATTCATGAACCTGTTGTGGTGGCAAACGTTCTGAAGGAGTTCACAAACATTATGCCACCTGAGTTGCCGAAGACTCTGCCGCCACGCAGAGGCGTGGATCATCATATCGAGCTGGAGCCAAGAGTGAAGCCTCCAACGAGACCACCCTATCGCATGTCCCCTCTAGAGCTGGCAGAGCTCAAAAAGCAGTTAGATGAACTGCTAAGCGGTGGTCTCATCCGTAGTTCCAAAGCACCATTCGGAGCTCCAGTTCTCTTCCAAAAGAAACAAGATGGGAGCCTCCGACTATGCATCGATTATCGAGCCCTCAACAAAGTGACGGTGAAGAACAAGTATCTAATCCCACTCATTGCGGACTTGTTTAACCAATTGGGCAAAGCAAAGTATTTCTCCAAACTCGACCTCCGGTCGGGGTACTGGCAAGTGCGCATTGTTGAAGGCAACGAAGCAAAGACTGCCTACATGACCAAGTATGGAGCGTTTGAGTTCTTGGTGATGCCTTTCGGCTTAACCAACACTCCGGCCACGTTCTGCACTCTTATAAACCAACTATTCAATGAGTATTTAGATAAGTTTGTGGTCGTCTACTTGGACGATATCGTCATCTACAACCAAACGCTTGAGGAGCATGTCGAGCATCTTCGAACAATTTTCAAGATTCTTAAGGAGAACAATTTGTTCGTAAAAAGAGAGAAGTGCTACTTTGCTCAAACGAAGATCTTATTCTTGGGATATTGAATCAGTGATGGTTCCATTCGGATAGACAAATCAAAAGTGCAAGCAGTTGCGGAATGACGAACTCCAAAGAAGGTGTCGGAGCTGAAATCCTTCTTTGGTTTCATCAACTACTATCGGCGCTTCATAGCTCGATATTCGAAGCGCGCAACTCCACTGACGAAGTTGCTAAAGAAGGAGCAACCTTGGAGATGGTGCGACAAATGTGAAGTTGTATTCAAAGATCTAAAGGCTGTTGTGTTAGAAGAATCGGTGCTCAAATTGTCGAACTTTGGGGAGCCCTTCAAAGTCCACACAGATGCTTCAGATTTTGCTATTGGGGGAGTACTCATGCAGGAGGGTCACCCGGTGGCCTACAAGAGCCGCAAGCTCAACGAGACCGAGCGACGATATCCGATGCACGAGAAGGAGATGACAGCGGTGGTCCACTATCTACGAGTTTGGCGGCACTACCTTCTCGGATCGCGATTTGTGCTGAGGACAGACAACATTGCTTTGAGCTATTTTCAAACTCAAAAGAAACTCTCCCCAAAGCAAGCACGATGGCAGGACTGCTTGACTGAGTTTGATATGACAATGAAGTACAAGCCCGGAAAAACAAATGTCGTGGTCGATGCATTGAGCCGGAAAGTGGAGCGAGTGAATGTCATACAGTTGGAGAGCAGAGGCCAAGAAAGTCAGTTGCACTCCAACTTCCTTTCCAGGATCAGGGATGGACTGTACAATGATCCTCAAGCAGTAACTCTGATGCAGCTCATCAAAGAAGACAAGGCACGACGATTTTAAGGTCCAGAAAAGACTAGTTTACACAAAAGGGAATAGAGTATATGTTCCTCGAGTAGACAATTTGAGGCGTGAACTCTTACGAGAGTGTCATAATTCCCCTTGGGCTAAACATCTGGGTATTCACAAAACCTTAGCTCCCGTGGAGAGGGCCTTCTACTAGTCGAAGATGTGGACTGATGTGGAGGAATATGTTCGAACGTGCCTTATTTGTCAACTAGATAAGGTGGACCAGCGAAAGCCAGTAGGACTTTTGGAGTCGTTGCCCATAACAAAAAGGTCGTAGGAGAGCATTTCCTTGGACTTCATATCAAGCTTGCCGGCAGTAGGGGGACTCGGATCGATACTCGTGGTGGTCGATCGATTTTAAAAGTATACAACTTTCATTGTTGCACCCCTACACTGTTCAGTGGAGGAGACGACCAAGCTGATGATGAAGAATGTGGTAAAGTATTGAGGAATCCCGTACAATATCATCAGTGATCGAGACGCTCAGTTCTTGAGACGATTCTGGACTGAGTTATTCAAATTGTTAGAGTCTAAGTTATACTTCTCCACAAGCCTCCACCCTCAAACGGATGGTCAAACCAAAAGGATAAACTCGCTCCTTGAGCAATATCTTCAGCACTACGTGAGTACCAACCAACGAGATTATGTGAAGCTGTTGGACATAGCCCAATTCTCCTACAACTTGCAGCAGAGTTCTACATCCAACAAGAGCCCCTTCGAGATCATTACAGGACAACAACCGTCAACTCCTCACACATTGGCTATTGGGTATACTAGGAGTAGTCTGTCATCGAAATGCAGATATTGCACGGGCTTACTTGAAGAAGGCAACCAAAAAGATGAAGAAGTGGATAGACTTAGGAAGGCGACCGCAAGAGTTCAAAGTCGGCGATTTGGTATTGGTAAAGCTCCAACCAGCATCACTCCAATTCTTTATGAACAAAGTACACAAAGGATTAGTGCACAAGTATGAAGAGTCCTCAATTATTAATAAGGTGTGCAACGTCTCCTACAAGTTGTAACTGCCGACATGGCTCAAAATTCATAATGTTTTTCACGCCAGCAACTTGAAAGCCTACCATTCAGATCCGCAAGATGCCTCCCGAAGTGTTCCAACTCGGCTACTCCCCACCAGAGCATCCTACGAGAAGCGAGTTAAAACCATTTTAGCAGATCGCAAGATAAATCTACCTAATGGAGCATAGTAGATCAAGTACTTCGTGAAGTGGAGAAAGCTTCCCCGAACCGAAGTCAGTTAGGAGCCCGAAGGCGCCCTACGACATGAAGAAGCAGTCATCAACAACTACCAACAAGCATCGACGAGGGCGTTGACAGTTTAAGTGCGGGAGAATATCACGAACGGTCATTGCGCACCCGCAACAACTTCGTTCAACGAACCATTCATCGTTTTTGCATGCTTGTACAGAGACATGGCAGCATGTTTTGCCTTGGTTTTATATGTTTTTGCTTGGAAAATGTAAGCAACGACAGTTTGCAACGCTGCAGTGCGACCGCTCGTCGCACCGAGCCGAACTACCTAAAATGGCTCCGTTTTCGCGTGCCACGACTTATTTTCTGCAAACCGCAACTGCACCCAAAATGTCAGCCATCTCAGCACTCTGGAAACCCTAGATGGCACAACGCTGGATGGGGCTTCGGTATATTATCGGGCGTTAAACAATCTTCACAAGTTCACACGTTAACTTGACGAGAACTTGCTTTCGCGCCTGACACCTGGTGAACAGTCGTTTGTAGACTTAGAATTGTTCGTTCTACCTTCTAAAGTTCTTGTTTTCTCCTTCCTCTCTTTTCTCTCTTGCAATCAAGGTGCTCGCTGAATTGTTTGTAAAGCTTCCCTCTTCGCGAGACGTCGGGACTTGTCCGTCGCTCGTTTTCAATCTAATCAACTTTCTGTTTTACAAGTCCTTCAAGACCTGTACGAGATTACAACTAGGCTTAACCTTTGCAGACGCATATGTCGCAAGGGCACCTCATGACTTAGGTAGCTAAGTCTGAGGAGTTAACGCAAGAGTGCTTCACGACTTAAGCAACTTCAGCTAAGTACGTGACTTTGCCGCAAGGGTACCTCACAACTTAGGCAATTCCAGCTAAGTCCGTGACAAAACGCTCTCTTGTTTACCCGAAGAAGAAAATTATATATAAGCCAAACTAAAGTTAGCCTGGTGGCCTAGTATTATCCTACCTCCCTTCTGCCACCTTGAAAATTTGTTAAAGAACTTTCCAAAGTTCCCTAAAAGACATGGATATTCCATATTTCGAAGGATCAAAACCTGTTATCAGGATGAAAATACAAGAAGCTAACCTTATCCTTCAAATGATCTCTTGTTTACCCAAAGAAGCAAATTATATATAACTAAAACTATAGTTAGCCTGGTAACCTAGGTTTATCCTGCCTCCCTTCTACCATCCCGAAGGATTGTTACAAAATGAACTTCCAAAGTTCCCTAACAGACAGACACTCCATATTAAAGGACCAACTCTTATTACCAGGATAACATACAAGGTGCAAAACCCATCAGATTTTCTAGCTGATTATTCTAAAAAGCATAAAACATAGATAACTTCAGCTGGTAAGCAGGTAAACAAAAAAGCAATGGAATAAATCAAGCTTCTGTGAACAATGTCACAACGAACGAAACTACACTATCCACTCTGCTAGTGCAAACATGCAAAACAACACTGGCACTGAAATGCACACCTTTGGTTTGGCTTGGCAGGTCATAACATAGAAAATAAGGCCAATCCCTGTCCAGAAGGAATTATCAATCCCTATGTGACAAGGAATAATCACTTGAATCAATGATTCAATCCCTATGTGACAAGGAATAATCACTTGAATCAATTATTATTCTCATTTACCTCAAATCTAAAATGCATTTTACATTCAACATATCAACCTTGCTAAAAGCAACCAAAACACATTTTACCCCTAGTTCCTTGTTCTCCTAAGTAATGAAAAAGGATGCCATAAGGTCAATTTCCTTATTTTGTTTACAATCATTCAAAAATCTTGTACCACCATGTCACATGCACTATAAAAGATAGCCAAAAATATTTCTTTGGTGCATTGCATAACTTAATAGTACAACATTGCAACTATGTTTTCTACATTAAATTCTATGCCAATTGTCGAAGAAAATTTTGCTCATGGGTTTTAACCGTCACATGATCCCTTCAAAACTTCATAGCTTCTAACTACTGGTTTCAATCAACACGCATGTTGTAATGCTTCCATGAATGGTGAAAACGAAGTAAGAGCATCATTAGTTTCCATATAACCATGCAACAAATTAAACCTGCTAACACTAAAAGAAATCACTACCTCAGTAATAGACCAGCTGATAACCAGGGAGCTAACGAGAACATGTGTCCTTGTCTGCAATCCAATTACAAATTTCAGTTTAAAGCAAAACCATAAAACTAAGCTGTCTTACCACTGTCTCATTGAAAATAAATTTTGAGATGAGCTACATAATTACCTCAGGAAAACTCCACAAGACGCCCCAGGTAAGAAATAATCTTGATCCAATTTGTGGCAAAGTTGCTGAGACCGGAGATCTAACCAATCCTACAGCAAAGGAAGAGGAAAGAGATTTTAAATTTTTAACTCTTGTTTTCTTAAAGAACAATCAAAATGAGATGTAAGCAAAGGAAATGAATTAGTTCTCACCTACGAGGCCATGAAGAATCTGTAGGGGTAGAAAAAGATGAGCTAGATCAACACGAAGGAACAGAAAATCACTAAAAAAATTAATTTTTTACGAAGATAAATGGCAAAACCTCCATGACGGCAGCGGTCTGCGCGAGCTGAAGCGGCCGCTCTACCGAATCGTACACCGTCGTAGGCCCGCCTTCTCTCAGAGCCTTCGCGGCGAAATAGAGGACCTGAAACCTAGAACAATCCAAACCCATCCAGTATAAATCACAAACACACCCCCCAAAACAACCAAAGGAACGAGAAAATGAAGTTTGATTTACCATCCGACGAAGACGGTCCAGTTGTAGAGGGAGAGGTAGATCCGTCGGAGAGTAGAGAGGAAGCCCGCCATGGTTCCCAGAGGTGGAGTCGCGAGGAGGAATTGAAGCGGAGATGTGAGATCGGAGGGCTTAAATAAGGGAAGCTTAGGAGGGGGCGATGGGTGGCCGGTTCGCTTGCATTGATGCGGTTTAGGTGAGGCGGATGAACTGCCGAGGAGGTTGTTGTGCTTTAAATGCCGTTTTCGCCTCCTTCCTAAGCTCAATATATAATTTTCTTTAAAATATTTTTTGGGTTAATTCTAAAATTAAATTCAAACTCTGGTCTCCGAGTATCTTAACTTTAAAAAAATTTGACAGTTAAACTTATTATCATCTGTATTGACCCTATCAACTCCACCCTTGTATGCCTTTAGCCTGAGTGATGAAGATGAGTGCTTATCCGTCGTCGCTTGGTTTATACAATCTAGTGAGATTAGCAATGCCCATAAAGATGACGATTGCTCTTATATAAAGGTCATGGCTAAGCATGATAAGAACGACATAGAGGCGATACAAGGTGAAGGTAATGATAAGTCCGACGAAAACTAAGGGCAAAAAGATCATTTAAGAAATAAGAGGTTTTCTACGAGAATTTTTTTAAAGTTTCAGTGCTATATAAAAAGTTTTCAAAGTTAGAGGATTTTTTTAGTATTCACCTTATATTTTTATATATAAAGATAATTTTATTAAAAAATTTATATTTTAGAGAAATTTGTGTAAAGCGCTCGAACTTCTAGAAATTCTTATTGAGCCCCTTCTTACATAAAAATATTATTTTATTTTTATTTTTATTAGATCCATCGTTGTCACCTCTACCCTACATCGCCCTTGCCTCCACAAACCTTGAACCCACCCATTTGAGTCTCGCTCTTATTGTTCTTACCTATGGCATAAGCAATTACTAGTCCTCATTGTCCTCACTATCTCATCTCTATCCCGTTGGACCTACCCCCGTGCATCCTACCCTCGTTGTCCTTGTTTATAACACAAGCGATAAACGACAAAATCATGATGGAGAGGATTACAAGCAAGGAAGAATATGGCTATGGTTGCGATTACGGAGGCAAGGGGGAGCTTGCACAAGATAAAATGGAGTGGAGTTAGAGTAGTGGGGCCAATGCTTGCTTGCGTTGACGGTGAGGTGCACAAGGGTAGGTTAGTGTTAATGTTAAGTAAAATCAATGATCAGGGATAATATCATTATTTTTAAAAAATACTTTATGAAAATTATTGAAAGTTGGATAACTAATTAAGAATTTGTTTAAATATGAGTTTTTTTTCATAAATTTACCATACATATAAGATCTGTTAGGATCAAGAGCGGCACTAAGAAAGGGGGTGAATTAGTGCAGCGATAAAATCACGTCTTCAAAATTTTTCGTTTCGATTAAAACCAATTTCGAAAACTTAACTTTAAAAGCATAAGTTTATGAAGTGAATGCAGTAGGACAGTAAAGATTCAGTTTGTGGCATGTAAATGACAGAAAGTAAATGCAAATCAAAGAACACGTCAATTTTATAGTAGTTCGGTCATTGTGACCTACATCCACTCTGTCGATTCCTCCTCCGTCGAGGCCATTGGCATCCACTATTGATCTTCCTTTGATAGGTAAAGATCAACCTTCTTCTTACACCCTTCTTCTCCTTTTACCGGGTTTAGGAGACAACCCTTACAAGCACTCACTCCTCTATAAACATAATTCTAAACTTAGAATTTAGAGGAGGATTTCTTTTATGATTGCAATAGTATTTTCTCACTTTTAATCTCTTTATGCTTGTGTCTTTTAACCAGGGATGAGAGGGGTATTTATAGGCTTCAAGTTGATTCAAACATTGAGCCTAAAAACATCTCATCTTGGGTTTCCCGGGCACGGGCGGTACCACCGTTAGTGTCAGTCTGACACTGACACTGCATTGGACGGTACCACCACCTAGTTTGGTAATACCATCGCCTAGGGTGCTGTGTTGGGTGGTACTACCGCTTGGCACCTTGCTAGGGGTGGTACAACCGCTCAGACTGGCGATACCACCGCCTGACATAGTCTCAAAGATTGTGCCACGACGATGCCACTTTTGGGGCATTATTTGGGTCTCTCATTGGGCCCAATAAAGTCTTTACATGGGCCTAGTTGGCCTCTAATTAGATTGGCCCAAATCCAAACCCAATTAAGTGCTAACTATGATTCCTAAGACATTTGCTAACTTAAACAAGTCCCTATGTCTTGGTTTCTTCTAGCAATCTTCCAGCGATGTTCCGACGGACTCCCGACAAGCTCCTGGACTTCATAACGATCTTCTTGGCGATTTCCGACGAGCTTCTCTGGCAAGCTCCGAGACTTCTCGGTTGGTTCCGACAGAACTTCTGACGAACGTTCGGACTTCCGATGAACTCTCAAACTTCGAATGAAATTACATCATTGACTCCGGGACTTCATTTTACCTCATGCCTTGCTATCAGTTAATCCTGCACATATAAAATATATTTTGATCTAGACAATTAATACTAAGCATTGATCATGTTGTCCGGCATGTCATTGGTCCCTCGACGCATCGTCCTCTCTTGCGGCCTATTGCCCAATCGGTAAGTTGACTCCGTAACCCCGATATCCTTGGCGTAATATCCGCTCTTCTTGGCCTGATGCCCGAATCCATGGCCCGAAGCCTTTTGTCGACACGTTAACCAATCCATCGGCTCGACGTCCAATCTTCTGACATGTTTTCCCCCGGCATAACGTGACTCTTCCTGTTTTAATTGTCTCATCCTGATCGAAGAATCCTACGTCACTCAAAACACATATTAAAGCATAAACACTTATCAATTGATTTCATCATCAAAATATGAGATTCAACTAGATCCAATATTTAAAATAACTTATTTACACCTATAAATAAATTTATATGTATGTTCAAATTTAAATTGAAGATAGATTTCAAATCATTAACTTTATATGTACGTTTATGTGTGTAATTTTACTATTTCCTAGAGAAAAATAGTAAATTAGGCCTTAGGGAACAAAATTGGTTGGATAAAATAAAGTGTATTTCTATATATATTTTAAAATTATGTCGATGAATGTACTAATAAGAGTATTAATTGATGCCCATACTACCTAAAATGATTAAATGCAAATTAATGTAGTAAACACGTCTACTTTTTCATCTTATTTCTGACATAAAACTAAATCGATGTTAGAGTTGACAATAATTACACGAGGAATCACGTTACGTAATACTAATCTTGATGTTTGAGATAACAGTAGTTGCGCTTCTTAGGAATTACGCAACACTAATATCGTATATGTCTTCTGCAACCGATCGAGACCGTCATTCCCAACTTATGTTATTATGTAAAGAGTAATTAACGTCCGTCATTGGAGTTTGGATATTACTTAATAAATAAAAGATCGATTTGCTGAATTATATTTTTATGATAATTGAAATTTTATGATATGATCAAAGTGGGTTTTTAATCATAATTTTTATGAAAAAGTCAATGTCATAATTTATTGGGTGTATTAATTTGAGCAATGCAACAATAATTCAACATAATAATTTCTTAAATTTAATGGATGATGACGACGCGGATATGGTACATTGATGTTTCGTCGTTTGGGCTCGACAGCAGATTGCTATGCTTTCCCCGCAATGCCTGGTTCGATCCGACGGCCCGATTCTTCGTGTCGCGGTATTGCTTCTACGCCCATCTGGATCTAAACAGTGGACAACAACCGGGCCACGTTGCCATCTGCCAGTCGACGCAAGGGTATCTGTGGCGGGTAGGTCGACGAGGTGGAACATATTAACGCTTGGGATTTTGAACGTGGAATAGGCTGTTGACGCGGAGCTCAACCCTGGGTGCTTGGATAGTCTCCAATTATTGGAACTTTTATGTTAGGATCTTATCGTTGATATCTGGGTTTCATATTAGTTGTCGCCCAGAGAAGAGAATTGCAAAGAATTAATTAGAATCAAACTAAATGAGGATCCTTCACAACCATTTTATGCGCCGCTTTGCATACGGTGGTGCCTTCACACCTAACAGGAGCGCCTCTTTCCCGCCTAAAGAACGAGTCAATCTCTACCGTGCCAGTTCCATCGGACGGTGCCCACGAAGCGGCCGGAACATTCTAGAACTATAGAATCGTTATATAACGTCTCCTCCATCCCTCAATCTTCCCTCTCACAAACCCTAGCGGCGGAGAAGGCAATCTCGCTCTCTCTCTACTGCATCGCGGCTCTCGTCCTCGATTACTTGAGATATGGCAGGAAAGGGCGAGGGGCCGGCGATCGGGATCGATCTCGGCACCACGTACTCGTGCGTCGGGGTGTGGCAGCACGACCGGGTGGAGATCATCGCCAACGATCAGGGGAATCGTACCACCCCCTCCTATGTCGCCTTCACCGACTCCGAGCGCCTTATCGGCGACGCTGCCAAGAACCAGGTCGCCATGAACCCCATCAACACCGTCTTTGGTGAGTATTCCCCTTTAGATCTGGCATGCTTTTGAAAAGTTTGATGTCTTGACGTTTTAGTTATAGTATATCTCTTTGGATCTACGCTTACTTCCTAGATCTTGGTCAGTGTTATATTCTCACTATGATTATAGTTCTGTATTTGAAAGATCTGTGTGGTTCTGGAACCTCTACTAGTTATAGTTGCATTAGATGTGGTTAGATCTGGCTATATCTGATAAATCGTGGCCATTTATACATATATTCTACTTGATCTTTCATGTCCGGGTAACATGTATTTCTGAGTGTTGTCATTCATTTGCCTTTTTTTGTGCATCTTGTGGTTAGTTGACTTTCGTAACCAAATAATCCGCTAGTCAAAAAGTATCCTTTTTGTGGCTTTGAGTCGATATTCTCTGATGACTTCACGCTTTTATCATTTGGTTAGAATCACGTCACCCTATGAATCGCGGGTACGGATATGTTCTTCGTTGCATCAATATTTTCTGCACATCCTTTATATTAGTGGTTCCAATTGCTTTACTGAACCCTATTTGACTTAAGTCTGATAATGATAGTCCAGAATCATAATTCCTTATAAGTTTGATGATTAAGACTTGTTAGTTTCATATGGATTCGGTTAGATCTTATGGTAGAAAAAACTAGGTTATTTTATTAATTTCACTTTTATATTATTAAATATATTAAGTTGTGCTGATGTTTTACATATTACCACTGCCAAAACGATTAACATTGTTTTTGCTACTAATCAGAAGCAGTACTTGTAATATTTTAATATATAAGGTATACAGCTTGCTTAACATGATACTTGAATGGATTCTGAAGCTTGAAGCAAACTTTGATGTTCTGGCTAGCTAACAGTTTGGGACAATTGAATCTTTATGTGATAATGATAATTGTATCGATGAAGAGTTTTTTTCCATCTGGTTGGCACATGCTTTCTGACTGTATTATCTTGACAATCCTCTTATTTGTAAATTTTGAGTTTTTATGACTTGAATGTGCATTTATTTAGTTCTTTGTTATGCTTTAGTGGTGAGGTCTCGAATTTAGGCACCAGTTCCTCTTGCGAGTAACTTCTCATGGGTATCTAAATTTGTCATTAAAGCTTGCCTCATCTCGTTTTTAGCTTTTGAAATATATTTTTGTGTTTCAAGCATATCTGGCAGGACAAAAATTGTATTGTGGGTGTCCTAGATCTGACTTTTTTTTTTTTTGCATGTTAAAAATTTGGTAACAGTCCCACTTTAGTAGAATAGAAGGATGAAGGTATTCTAATGTGAGTTGCTGCATGTGAGGTTGCAATACATGTCACTCTTGTCTGGTGTACTTTCATTATTTTGCCAATACTGGTTTAATAAAAAACAAAAACTTTAATCACTTAGGCCTTTCGTTTTCTTCCTCTTATAGTCAAGCTTTTCCAAATTATAATTATATTGAGATTGATTGGTTTCTTCGTGTGTCTACGAGGGTGAAAGCACTGGTTCTTGCTATAAGTTACTAATTGTCGAATGTTTCATTACTCGATTAATCCCAGTAAATGGTTTTCCATTTTGTTTCTCTAAATGCTCATCTGTTAGTTTTTTTTTGTTTGAATTCCAAGGTTTTGATCTTTTTGTCTCATGTCTTTTTCCCTCTTTCAGATGCAAAGCGTTTAATTGGTAGGCGATTCAGTGATTCATCTGTCCAGAGTGACATCAAGCTCTGGCCTTTCAAGGTCATTCCTGGTCCAGGTGACAAGCCCATGATTGTTGTCCAATACAAAGGGGAGGATAAACAGTTTGCAGCTGAAGAGATTTCTTCGATGGTTTTGATAAAGATGAAAGAAATTGCTGAAGCCTACCTGGGGTCTGTTGTCAAGAATGCCGTCGTCACTGTTCCCGCTTACTTCAATGACTCGCAGCGCCAGGCCACAAAGGATGCTGGTGTCATTGCTGGTCTCAATGTAATGAGAATCATCAATGAGCCCACAGCAGCTGCTATTGCTTATGGCCTTGACAAGAAGGCTACTAGTGTTGGTGAGAAGAATGTCCTCATCTTCGATCTCGGTGGTGGCACTTTTGATGTCTCCCTTCTTACCATCGAGGAGGGTATCTTTGAGGTCAAGGCCACTGCTGGTGATACCCATCTTGGTGGTGAGGACTTTGACAACCGCATGGTCAACCATTTTGTCCAAGAGTTCAAGAGAAAGAACAAGAAGGATATCAGTGGGAACCCTAGGGCTCTTAGGAGGTTGAGGACAGCATGTGAGAGGGCAAAGAGGACTCTCTCCTCCACGGCACAAACGACGATCGAGATTGATTCCTTGTACGAGGGAATTGATTTCTACTCCACCATTACCAGAGCCAGGTTTGAGGAGCTAAACATGGACCTGTTTAGGAAGTGTATGGAGCCTGTGGAGAAGTGTCTGAGGGATGCCAAGATGGACAAGAGCACTGTCCATGATGTGGTTCTTGTTGGTGGATCTACCAGAATCCCAAAGGTTCAGCAGTTGTTGCAGGACTTCTTCAACGGGAAGGAGCTTTGCAAAAGCATCAATCCTGATGAGGCAGTTGCCTACGGTGCTGCTGTTCAGGCTGCTATTCTTAGCGGTGAGGGTAACGAGAAGGTGCAAGACCTGCTTCTGTTGGATGTCACTCCTCTTTCTCTTGGTCTGGAGACTGCTGGAGGAGTTATGACCGTCTTAATTCCCAGGAACACTACCATTCCCACGAAGAAGGAACAGGTGTTCTCTACGTATTCAGACAACCAACCGGGTGTCTTGATCCAGGTTTATGAGGGAGAGAGGACCCGGACCAGAGACAACAATCTGCTTGGAAAATTTGAGCTCTCTGGGATTCCACCTGCGCCTAGGGGGGTTCCTCAGATCACGGTTTGCTTCGACATTGACGCCAATGGTATCTTGAATGTCTCTGCTGAGGACAAGACCACTGGACAGAAGAACAAGATCACCATCACCAACGACAAGGGTAGGCTCAGCAAGGAGGAGATTGAGAAAATGGTGCAGGAAGCGGAGAAGTACAAGTCAGAAGACGAGGAGCATAAAAAGAAGGTGGAATCGAAGAATGCTCTGGAAAACTATGCTTACAACATGAGGAACACCATTAACGACGACAAGATTGCCTCCAAGCTTGCTGCTGCTGACAAGAAGAAGATCGAGGATGCGATCGAGCAGGCCATCCAATGGCTCGATGGCAACCAGTTGGCAGAAGCCGACGAGTTCGATGACAAGATGAAGGAGCTGGAGAGCATATGCAATCCCATCATCGCCAAGATGTACCAGGGAGCAGGTGCTGACATGGCTGGTGGTATGGATGATGATGCTCCTCCTGCTGGTGGCAGCGGTGCTGGTCCAAAGATCGAGGAGGTCGATTAAGTTATCTCGTCCCTAGTCGGCCTTATATTATATAGGCTTTCATGCAAGTGTTTCGTTTACTTAATTTAGTTTCCTAAGCTTATCGAATTCGGTACTATGTTGTTGGTTTATCCTGAACTATGTTTGCTATTCGAAATCGCATCTAATTTCAATTTTAAGTACTCCCTTATGGAGCTGATTCGTTTTCTTTTTGACGTTGGTTTATTGTTTTTACATCGCATCATAAGGAAAATGCTTTCCAAGTTCTTTGATTGATGCAGGTTGAACTAGTCATGCTTTACCAACAAGTCTGGGTTACAGTTGCTTGTTTGTCATGATCGCGAACTTCCACCTCAGCTTGGTTCTTTCTCTTCTGCCCCCAAACTCGACTTCACTCTCTGATCCGCGCTTGTTGCTGAGATTCCTTGTGCCTCTTGATTCTCTATACTCGGCTTGCTCCTGGACAGGACTGGTTAGACTTTCAAGTAGGCGAAAAGGATTGAACTATCTACACTAGTGAATTGAGTTGAGTGCACAGTTGCTTGAAGGTACAGGTTCGACAAGGGTCCATGTTCTTAGGCTCAAATGAATTTATACAGCCGATAAGTAGGTTTCATAAGGAGGCCAATTTTACTGATAGCAATGACAAACTCTCTGAAAGACCTAATTTGAGGCAAGGAAAGAGGGAGCACAGCTAATTATCTTGTCGGCTTCGGCCTCTGTATAATACTTTCCTCTTACTGCTGATTCGAGAGTAGATTCCAAGTAAGTTGCTTATAACAATCCTTGATAGGAAAATATCAGTAGTGCTACAAGTGTATAAAGAGTAATATTAAGTAATCGGTCTTACCCTATAATAATATTATAGAGGAACAAATTATCGAACTTCACTTTGTGATTAATGATATTCCTGTTATGAGCTATAGCCTTGTGAGCCGTGTCTCAATTCTCTTACTGGAATACAATATACTTAATATAATAATCAAAAGATAGACTGAAACAAGGGTAGGAAGCCTAATGCCCCAAGCAACTAACAAGTACACGACTTCAACTCAAAACATGCTAATTTCCGTAATAAGTATAGGAATGATAGGCGGGAAGGTAGACTTAACTAAGTAGGGGCAGCCTTATCGCCAACGTAGTTTAGTTAGAATATAAGTTAGGGGCAAGCTAGTAAGAGTTAGGCTTGGACTACTAGTGAGTAAGACTTGCCGTAAGTAGGGGTACTCGAGTATAGAGTTATTGGTCAAAAATCCGAGGTGAGTTGATTTGTGTTAAATTAGTAAAGGCATTAGGATTATATAATTGATAGGCAGTAAGTAAATTCATATTCGAGGTAGTAATGATCTCAGGTAGCACAGATCAGGCCATATTCTCGGTGCCAAAGAATATTAAGAGTATATCAACTGTTATAAGGGTGATAAAACACATATAGGGTATTAGATATTAATTATAACTATTTTATAACTATAGAATTATAGATTAAGATTTCTATTTTATAACTAATGACTTGGACCCGTGCTTTACTACATCGTAGCCTATATCTCCTAACCCCGAAGCTGCATTTACTGCTTTTCATTCTTTAGTTACTGATTCGGATCTTAGTTTGTTAGCCTCCATTGTTTGCTTTTTCTCACTATCTTACTTTCAAGTCTTCTATGCCGGGGACAACTATAATGCCCCTAGTAGACGATGCTAGTGCATCTAATAATATAATAATAG